>NC_090057.1:2692883-2785940 GCF_038355195.1 Osmerus mordax | reverse complement strand
TATTGTGACAGCCTCTGACGAGTGTTCCGCTCCTCCTGGTGAGGCTCCGCTGGTCATCCCGCCGTGGGGTGAATGTCAGCAGTCACCTGCTGACACTGAAGACGTCAGCAGGTGACCGTCACCTCACCAGCTGAACACGTCAGCAGGACAACATCCTTCATGTTACCTTCATACCTTCTTTCTCTCTCTTTCTGTCTCTCACTCTCCCTCTCTCTCTCTCTCTCTCTCTCTCTCTCTCTCTCTTCTCTCTCTCTCTCTCCTCTCTCTCTCTCAGCAGGGCAGCATGATGGCTGTGGTTAGGTAGGTACAGGTATCTGTATCCAGAGCCCAGTTGCTTCTTGGCTTCAGACTTTTACGACACAACAGAACAGAGCTGTGAGAAACTACAAAGCAGCCAGACAAGAGTGGGAGGTGGGATGAGTGTGTGAGTGTGTATGATGTGTGTGTGTGTGTGTGTGTATGAGTGTGTATGAGTGTGTGCGCATTCGTGTGCATATGAGTATGAGTGTGTGAGTGTGTGTGTGTAGTAATAAGTGTATCCGTGGCGAGGTGTGGCGTAAGGAGCGGCTAAAACAGCCCCATCTGAGTCTGCAGCTGTATACCCACAGGAAACACATCATCACCACCAGCGCCCAAGGCTATTGGATGAGATCTTCTTGCTCCCACCCACATCCCATCGCAGATCTGCTTTTGCTGTGAGGAGACATGCAAGGCCACAGCTGTGAAGATGCTAAATGAGTTCCCCACACTCGTACCTGTACCCACACGCAAGCAAACAAAATCACAGAAAGGTCTCTTTGTGGGAGTCTTAAAACAGACTAAAGGTAGTACACACACACACACACACACACCAGTTTAACGACTCTCATTTTGCCTGGCCAACGAGGGTGTGCTATTAACAACATAACACTTTGTAATGAATAAGAGCTCACACACATATTCACACACTAACACAAACATGAAAACACACCCAGACATGGGCAGGACCCATGCACATACACACAGTAATACTCATTTTGCCTGGCTGCTTTAACGCGCTGTAATGAGAGAGCAGGCTTAACAGCCCACTTTATTACCCAACACCTCGGAGACCTAAACACACACACACGTACACACGCAAGCACATACACACGGATACACACATGTGCACACAAGCACGCACATACACACGCAAACACAAGCACATGTGCACACAAGCACGTACACACAACAGCAAAAACACTCCTGTTCCTCGTGTCAAAACAAAGGCATCATAACCCTTTATGTGTAGATTGAAAGCCCTGAGTTGTGTTTAAGGGCTCATAATTCCATATCCTGTTGGCTGAAGGAACTCAGGACCATCCAAGGTTCCATCTGGTTTGGCTTTTACCCCCTCCACCTTCCACCCCTCCACCCTCCACATCCACCCTTCCCCTGCCTCCACCCTCCACTACAACCCACACCAGAGTCCACCCCTCCACCCTCCCCCAGCCTCCACCCTCCACTTCAACCCACACCAGAGTCCACCCCTCCACCCTCCCCCAGCCTCCACCCTCCACTACAACCCACACCAGACTCCACCCCTCCACCCTCCACATCCAGCCTCCACCCTCCACTACAACCCACACCAGAGACTCCATCCCTCCACCACCAGACTCCCACCAGCCTCCACCCCAGGACCCCTCACCCTCCTAATCCCTCCACCCCCCCATCCCTCCCCTCAGGCAGTCAGTGTCTCCTCATCCCCAGCTGGGGAACAAGGGAGAGAAAGAAGGAGGGGATGGAGAGGGGGGAGAGAGAGAGTAGAAATGTGTTGAAATTACCTGCTGCCATGCTGCCCCAGCAGACCTGGTATTGTTACCATGGGACACGGTGGATGAGTCACTTATGAACGACTGAAAGAGATGGAGATAGAGAGAGTAAGAGTGTGTTCAGGAGAGAGAGAGAGGTTTCAGAGGGACAGAGGAAATCTAGGCAAATACAGACAGCTTTGACAACAGTCCTTTCACGAATGTATACTTGAATTTAAAAAGGCGTTTACCCTAAACCCTAACCTCAACCTTAAAAAGCATCACACCAATTTACAGTGTTTAAAATGGTCTATAAGCACATAGAAATTAAGCTTTAACACGTTTTGTGCTAGTCTTACAAAAATTACAGTTAAGGTAATGAACACTTGAATAATATAACTACCCTTCTACAAAAATCTGAGCTTAGAATCTAGTTCACTGTGCGTGTTGTTCATAACTCAATCCTCCAAGGCGGTTGAAACTGGCAGCAGCTTTAATGTCCAAATTAAAACAGCAGTAACACCCACAACAATTGGCAACAGATTTTCACTAAGGCACCCTAATGACAGTGTCACCCCCCCCACACACACACCACACACACACACACACTTTTTTACTACACACACATATATCCGCACGCACAAACTTCTCTTTATTCTGGCACCCTTTTCTAGTTGATGTGTGTGATATGTGTGATACACACACACACACACCATTAGCCAAGCCAGTGTGAGCTTTAGAGGCAACTCATCAATGAGCAGGTTGTAATTCCATAACTGTGTTTTTGCCTTGCAGAGGTGTGTGTGGTGTGTATGGTATGTGTGTGTATATGTGTGTGTGTGTGTCAGAAAACATACGTCTGGTGTTCCAGTCTGTTTCCTCCTCATAAAGAGCGACACTTAGGCACTTCATTCTCAAACAGTTCTGACAATATTATGCAGGTTAGTTTCAGAGGAAAAAAAGACAAAAAATAAAAAGAAGGAAAGTTCAAAACCTGGAGCCTGGTCAATCAACTGGGAATATTAAGAAAATTGCTTTAATGAGAAAAATAAACTCTCACTTTAATGAGGTGAGAGCAAGATAGAGAAGGGTATAGACGATGGAGAGAGATGAGGACAGAAGAGAGAGCGAGGGATGAGAGAAAGAGAGAGAGAGAGTATTTGGCGTGGTGTTGGGGAATATTTTACTGCCTCCATTAATGGCCGTCCTTAAAACCTCACAATTAAGTCAGAGCTACAACACTTGTATATCATGGGCTAATTATTTACACATACACACACACACATGCACACACACACTTGAACACAGAGCTATAAAAGTTTTGGTCTAACACCTTCACTGTAAACAGAAGCTCTGACTGTGTTTACTGTAGGTCTCATCTTCAGCCAGTCAAACCATTTTAGATTTTTTATAAAGGTGGTCAGACAGACTGGGTATGTTCCAGAGATGGCAAAGGTACACACATCCTTCACTCAAGTGCAAGTACAGATACTCATGTTAAAAAGACTGGTAAAAGTTGAAGTGCTGACCACAGTTTTTTACTCAAGATAAAGTAAAGAAGTATGGGATCTAACAACAGTGTAAAAAGTGTAATAACATAACAGTGTAACAACACTGTAACGGCAATGTAATAACAGTGTAACAACATAAAAACAGTGTAATAATAGTGTGATAACGAGCCTGGTTTGAAAATGTAAGAAGTAGAAAGTACAGATGTGATGTTGTGTAAAAAAGAAAATAAGGAGTGAAAGTAAAAAGTTGTCAGAAAAATAAATAGTGAAGTAAAGTACTGATTCCAGAAAAATCTACTGAAGTACAGTAACAAAGGTAATTTGTACTTGGTTACTTCCAATCTCTAGTGTGTGTGTATGAGTGGTGTGGTCAGTGGCAGAGTGGTGAGAAGGGAAATGTAGTTCTATGGCTGTCAGTCATTCTTGACTACAACCTGGCCTTCTGTTCTTCTCAAGGAGTCTGGCACCTGGTTTCGAAACCCCCCACTTGACGAGCCCTCCCCACTCCGCCCTCCCCCACTCCGCCCTCCCCACTCCCCCACCCAACCTCCTTCCATCCCCCCGTGCTCTCTCACCCCCCACCCACCCCCTGCTCCACCCCCAGGCTGAATATCCTGGTTATTAATATAAATGCGCTGCACATTTCTGAGGCTCTGTGTGCGAACACATCTGGTCTGGCCTGCAGGAAACGACTGGTTCACTTCACTCTTGTCATCACCTTCCAACACGTTCTTTCACATTTCAATTTGGAGCGCAGCGCCAGTCCCATGCACGCGCACACACACACGCACACACTCACACACACTCACACACACATACACACACATACACACTCATTCACACACACGGTCTGCATTAGCGACAGTGGGGAGTGCTCTTAATCGCAGTCTCTCCCGTCTCAGCCTCCGCGCTCTGAGGGGCTTTTTCATCCATCTCTTCTCCATTTATCCCCCCTCTCTCTCTGTCTCTCTGTCTCTCTATCTCTGTCTCTCTCTCTCTCTCCCGCCCTCTCTCTCTGTCTCCTCTCTCTGTCTCTGTCTCTGTCTCTCTCTCTCCCGCCCTCTCTCTCTGTCTCCCCTCTCTCTCTGTCTCTGTCTCTCTCTCTCCCGCCCTCTCTCTCTGTCTCCCCCTCTCTCTCTGTCAGTGTGTTGTTGACAGCGGAAAGCCTCTAAGCCACCCGTGACACAAACTCACATTTCAGGCTTCTTCAGGATTCAGTGGGATTAGCAGTGTGTCGACCTGCGGCCCGGAGAGGCCTCTGGGAGAGAGACTTGGAACACAGCTACTGCTTAGCTCCCTCCGGCCCTGTACTCACTGCTGCCACACACACACACACTCACACACTCTCTCACACACACACTCACACACACACACACACATACACACTCACACACACACACACTAATGGTTCTACATATCTCACCAGTTTGAACTCCAGTACTCAGAAGTGTTTTCAATGACAGGGAGACACAGCTGATTCTCTGCACTCTCCTTGGAACTTCTGTACGTGCAACCACACATCTCTGTCTGGGACATGAACCACAGGGAGAGGCTGGGAGCCTGACTGTCAGAACCGTAACACAACCGCCGGAGAACCACACAGAGCCCCGGAGACCACAGAAGAAGACAGGCAGCGACCGCGACGTTGACGGAAGACACGCTCAAGGACTCTCCAGCCATGGTGCCGACTGATGACACGTCAGAAGAAACCAGGGCGCTGAATGATGACACGCTCAGGACACCACAAGGAGCGGCTGTGGCTAAAGATGGAGTCATCACCGAGGGACAGATCTCTTCTCACCGTTTGACAAACAACCAGCAGACACACACAACGTTCTGTAGGCCCAGCTGAGACGTCCACTATCACTCACGCAAACTTCCTGGTCAAGCTGAATACATGGAAAAATACTGATTATCAAATACATTTAGTAAAACAAATCCTATAATTTGTTTGTGTTTGCACAATTCTTTCTGTGTGATTCAAATTGAAGCCCAATAAAATAAATGCCACTTTGCCATCTTTTAGTTATCTGCTCCCCCGGGAGGAGGGGGGGGGGGGAGGACCTGAGAGAAAGAAAAAAAGACACAGACAGAGAGACATAGAGAGCATGAAAGAGAAAGTTACAGGAAAGAATAGAGAAAAACAAATAGAGGGAACCCCTGTAGTATCACTGACTCTCCACTGGAGGGCAGAGGGGGGACAGCTACAGTCAACATCTAGACAACTGAACTGCACTGGAAAGAAGTAACCAGTAGATGTGACTAGCAATTAGAGGATCACACTGAGGATGTATTAGTGACTGAGGAAGGTGAATGGTTGGGCATAGCAAAAAAAAAAGAGAAGTAAAAAGAGAATTACTAAGCTAACTCCACGAGGAACTTTTCAATGTTCAATACTTGTGATCCTCACAGAAAGGGCTGTATGTAGAGGTGAACTGGAGCCCACTGATGTGTCCAAATGTGTCAATAAAGCCTGTGTCCGGTTGAGCCTCCCACTGGCCTGGCCAGGGCCCCTGCTCTCTCTGTCCCTGTCATTAGCCGGGGCGTGTAAGGGAGCGAAGGCCCTGACTGTGTCTGCTGCGGTTTCGGCGAGTTATTTGGTGTTAAAATATGCCTTAATGGTTGCTGGGGATACATTTATTACAGGCAGGAAGCGGAGGGGGTTTCTCTTTCTGTTAATTTGACCGCCAAACGCTTTGCCAAGTCCTATAGGCCAGCCAGCATTCCACAGCACCAACGCAACACACACACACACACTCTCTTCTGAACACAACATATTGATGCTGCCTGTATGTGATACACACACACACACTTTGTGGGACCCTGGCATCATGACATTGGCCTTCTCTGAACCATGGAAAACATACACACATACAGATACGTACACACATACACACAGGCAGACACACAGAAACCCTCTTCTAAAAACGTTCAAATAGAGCAGTTGAGGTTATATAATAAGACCTCTGGAGGTCTTATTAATTCAGATTCGTTTTCAGTAGTGGAATTTGGTTTCTCCTCTTTCACTCCCACCCTCTCTCTCTCCCCCTCTCTTTCTACCTCTTTCCCTCTCTCTCTCTTCTCTCTCTTCTCTCTCTCTCTCTCTCTCTCTCTCTCTCTCTCTCTCTCTCTCTCTCTCTCTCAGGTTAAGGAGCAGAGCGATCCGTCTCTCCTAGCACCAGACTTACATTCATCCTGATCCTGGGAGTTAAGCGGGTGTGTTAACACCTAGCGCAGTTCCCCTCCTCACCACACACACTAGGGGCTGTGAGAAGGGAATGGAGGGAAGGGGCATTTATGAAGTGAAGGGCTCCGGGACTCAGAACACACACGCTCACAACACACACACACACACATACACACGTACATACATTACATTTAGAAACCCACACATCCATTGAAGTGAGAACACAGCATATTATGACGGTATCTAAATTGTCACTCAAATTGTACAGCATCAATAGACAAAAATAAAACAGGGTAACTTAATAACATTCAATGTATTCTAACTGTCACTGGGCAGGTATGTGCTGAGTGGAGCTGTGTATGTGCATGAGTGTTTGTGTTTGTGTTTGTGTGTGTGTGTGTGTGTGACAGGGTCAGATTGCGGTGTGTTGCAGCTCATTTATTCCTCTCTCCATGGATGAAAGGGGAGGATCGAGCGACACATCCGCCTTGTAACCTGACACACTCTCACACACACACACTCTCACACACACACACACACACACACTTACACACACACACACACCAACGCACACACACCAATGCACACATAACTCTGTGAGACTGTTGTCTTTAAAACATGAGTGTGATTAATATGAGCACTCTGCCGTCTTGTCAGTCATTAATGAATACGGACATGCCCCTCCCACAAAGGCTTAGGCCCCGCCCAGGGAGGAGTTTCCCATCAGGTGGACAGGTAGACAGAGATGGGAATGCTGAAACCGTGCCACACTGCTGCTGAGGAGTTTGATCTCTGCTATGAAGATGTCGAAGCAATGAAAGAGAAAAATACATTCAAGCCGTTACAGGAGAAAACGTACTTTGTAACAGAACAGTGTGAGTGTTCCTGTGTCTTCGTGTGCGTGTGTGTGTGTATATGCATGTGAGAAAGGATGTGTGTGTGTGTGTGCAGGGGGGGGGGGGTAATTATGGTGTAGGGTGTCCATCTCATCACGGGGTGCTGACCTGGGAGCCCCACGGTTAATCATCCACTAACCACAGGGCAGAAAGAGAGAGAGAGAGAGACATAGAGATAGAGAGACATAGAGAGACAGAGAGAGAAAGAGAGAGACAGAGAGACACAGAGAGACAGACAGAGAGAGAGAGAGAGAGAGAGAGACAGAGAGAGACAGAGAGAGACAGAGAGAGACAGAGAGAGACAGAGAGAGACAGAGAGAGAGACAGACAGAGAGAGAGACAGAGAGAGAGAGAGAGAGAGAGAGAGAGAGAGAGAGAGAGAGAGAGAGAGAGAGAGAGAGAGAGAGAGAGAGAGAGAGAGAGAGAGAGAGGAATAGAGAGGAAGAGAGAGAGAAGCCAGTTCTCAAGGGAAGAGAAAGAGAAAGAGGTAGCGTCGCATCGCGGCACCTGTCACTGTGAGACCAGAAGTCTTTCTCTGTGAGACTGGTGAAGGATACCTACTGTACCAGTGGAATCTAAACAGGCAGACGGAGGAGTCTTTACCCGGCTGGCTGCTGGTGGACTGACCCGACAGACTGTCGTTCGGCTGTATGGGACTTACAGCGTTTTTGAACAGAACATCTGTAACTCTGCAGGAACTACCTGCCAAGTTCTGGACTGTTCCCTAATCCTCCTCATTCTACCGGACAGAAAGAGGGGTGTGTTTTGAGTCTTTGTGTGGCGAGGTGTGTGGTACCTTATTCGTGTGTGAGTGTGCGGGGGACGGTGGATGCATGGGGGCTGAGATCAGTCGTTAATGCCTGCTGCAGTGAAGCTGTCTCTGGAGGGCAATGGTAGCGGAGGCGGGGGACAGTGAGCGCGGCGTTGCCCCAGTGGGAGGCCTCGGGGCTGGGGCAGAGAACGGCTGCCTCTCCCCCTCTCTGAAGGTTCCTCGGGAGCTGCTACGGAGCTTCCCTCACTCCAAACGTGTGGGCTCCTACCTGGTGGGCAAGATGATCAACAGGGGTCCTTCGCCAAGGTCATGGAGGGCCTGCACATCAACACCGGAGAGAAGGTCAGCATGTGATGTGTGTGCGTGAGTGCGTATTTGTGTGTTTATCCATGTGTATGTGTGTGTGTGCGCGTGCGTGTGTGTTTGTTCACATGCATGCGTATGTTTTGTGTAAGAGCGTGACTGAGTGTGTGTGTGTGTGTGTGTGTTTGTGCGTAGCCATGTTTCATGGGTCACTAATTTTCCCAACCTCGACCTTGTGTGTCTGGCCTGGTCACCACGGTGATGACCAAGCTCAGCCAGGAGACTGTTGACCTCCTGGTGACCCCAGAGAGAGAGGGGAGAATATGAACTGAAGTGGGATCAAACACTCGATCCACGACAACATCCTCTGATGTCGCCCTTCTGAACCCTGAGTCTCACACAGGATCTAACTGTTTGTTGCAACAGAAATGTGTTTACAGCAATGTGTTTACAGCAATGTAAATTATGTTTTTGGCACCTCCAAAGAAATGGAAACACACATACATAGCTGTTCATACTATGTCACTATTTTGTATTATTTTGTTTATTCAACAGTGTAATGATAGTTCAATAACATTGAAACAACAGCGTAATAACAACATAATAAAAGGGTAATAACAGTGGTAACAACAGTGTAACAACAGTGTAACAACAATGTAGTAATAACATAATAACAGTGTAATAACAGTGTGGTAGCAACATAATAAGTGTAATAACAGTGTGGTAACAACATAATAACAGTGTAATAACAGTGTGGTAACAACATAATAACAGTGTAATAACAGTGTGGTAACAACATAATAACAGTGTAATAACAGTGTGGTAACAACATAATAACAGTGTAATAACAGTGTAGTAACAACCTAATAACAGTCTAATAACAGTGTGGTAACAACATAATAACCATGTAATAACAGTGTAGTAACAACATTATAACAGTATATTAACAGTGTAAGAACAGTATAATAACAACATAATCATCCCCAGTGAAAATATCCCTGTGTGTGTGTGTCTCAGGGTGGCCATTAAAGGTGATCGATAAGAAGAAGGCCAGGCAGGATTCCTACGTTCTGAAGAACATGAAGAGAGAACCTCGGATTCACCAGATGATCCGTCACCCTCACATAGTGGTGCTGTTGGGGTAACACACACACTCACGCACACACACTTTCTCCCACACGCACATACACACATCCCACACACACATTCAGTCAATACATCCATTAGGAGTGGGAATATTTTGGTACCTCACGATTCTATTCAAATCGATTCTTTGGGGGGGTCACGAATCGATAAAAAATCGATTCACGATTTTTTTTGCGACTTTATCAAGTTTTTTACATTTGTGAATCGATGTGAATCGCTAGAAGACTGAATCGCGATTCAAATGTTAATCGCTTTTTTTCCCCCACCCCTAACATCCACACACACATTCACAAACACACAAACTCCTTCACTCCCTCCCACACACTCGCTGTGTCAGACGCTGGAGACGGAGAACAGCTACTACATGGTGATGGAGCTGTGTGCTGGAGGGGACCTGATGGAGCGCATCTGTGAGACCAAGCGCCTGGAGGAGCGCGAGGTCAGGCGCTACACGCGCCAGATCCTGTCCGCTGTGGAACATCTGCACAAACACGGCATCGTGCACAGGTCAGAACACACACACACGCAGGCACTCACGCCCTGTACACGCACCCTGGTGGCGTAAACAAGGGCTATTCAGTGTTTGAGAAGTTCTGATCAGAGGAAATGGTGTGTGTGTGTGTGTGCGCCCACTGCTGTTGGGTGCTTAGTGGGTGTGAAGGAGTTTTAGTGTGTGTGCTGGTGGGTAATGTTCTTTATACATCTGACTCAGAAACAGCCTAACACACACACACACACACACAGACACACACACACGGCTGAGACCTGGTTGAAGGCCCAGGCTCCACTCTGGGTGGGAATGTGATTACCAGGCGATGACATCATCAATGTGTACCACCGCCACGGTTCACACATCATCACTGACTTCCTCTCTAATGAAGTCCCACTACAACAGCGCTACCCACCCAGTTCCCCAACACACACACACACACACACACTCTGGATTCACCAACACTATTACAACACACTGCTAACAGGTTTACCACACACAGTTTCCCTTTTACAAGGGTATCCTGGTTCTTCACACACTCCCTGCCTCCCTGCCTCCCTCCCTCACCCCTCCCACCCGCCTCTCCCTCTGACGGCCTGGCGCTCGCTGGCAGGGTGTCTCCTGGAGGTTGTGGCCGCTGGCAGCAGATGAGAGCAGGCAGGACCAGGTCCTGAGAGCAGCTATGAGACCACATGTCTGCCTCCACCACAGGGTTTCATTTGACTGTAGAGTGTTACAGCAGGCAGTGTGGTCGAGCTGGGGTGGACACAGTCACCGAGGCTGAACCGTTAAAACCAGAGTAGACCAGTTATACCAGGTTAGAAAACCGATAATCCAGGTTATACCACTTAAACCAGGTTATTGAATCCAGGGTGGTTAATTGGCTTCTAAACTTCCCCCTCGCTTCTCTCTTCTTCTCTTTCTCTTCCTACAGGGATTTAAAGATTGAAAACTTCCTTCTGGATGAACACAACAACATAAAGATTGTGGGTAGGTCACATGACTAGTCTGCTCCTGTACCGTACCTTGACATGGTCACATGACCAGCCTGATCCACATCATATCTGATGGGATCCTTCCAAGAACGTTACCGTAGAAACCTATTCATTTGGAACTCAGTCTCTCGTAACACACACACACTTACAGAGTAAATGAGGCATGTTGAGTTGGGTGAGGGGTCTAGGGGGTGAGGTTGGGGTGGTTAGTTAGTTAGTTCTGCCCGGATTAACAAGCTGAGGGTGGTCACTGTACTGCATAACTGATCACCAGTATGGTGTGCTTGTGTGTGTGTGTTGCAGACTTCGGCCTCAGTAACACTCTGAAGGCTGAGTCTCTGTCTCTGGACCTGTTGAATACCCAGTGTGGAAGCCCTGCTTACGCTGCCCCAGAGCTGCTCGCACACAGGAAGTACGGCTCCAAGGTCGACGTGTGGTCGGTGTAAGTCAGAGGGAATGTCCACGCACACTATGTCTGTGTTTCCTGACGTGCGTGTGCGAGGGTGTGTCTGTTTGTCCATACATATCTGTGTGTGTGCTCTGACTGGCGTGTGTGTGTGTGGTGCGTGTGTGTGTGTGTGTGTGTGTGTGTGTGTGTGTGTGTGTGTGTGTGTGTGTGTGTGTGTGTGTGTGTGTGTGTGTGTGTAGGGGTGTGAGCATGTTTGCCATGCTGACAGGGACCTTGCCCTTCACGGTGGAGCCCTTCAACATCAAGCAGCTGCACCTGAAGATGGTGAACAGAGAAATCAGCAGCATCCCAAGTGACATCAGCAAGGGTAAGAGGAGGGGGGGGGCAGCGGGGGGGGAGGGGGAGGAGGAGGAGGAGAGGGAGGAGGGGAGGGAGGAGAGGGAGGAGGGGAGGAGGAGAGGGAGGAGGAGGGGGGGGAGGAGGGGGGGGAGGAGGAGGAGTCGAGGAGGGGAGGAGAAGGAGGGGGGAGGAGGAGGGGGGAGTAGAGGGTTTCCAGACTGTAGCGCTGACATAACTCTTTAGTTACTCCCACACAGCCACCGACTCAGACCTCAAACTCACGCACTCACACAAACACAACCTGTCACGCCGCTGTCAACCAAAACAAGCACAGCTCCTGTTACCGTGGTGATAATGACCACAGCTCCGATGCTGGGAGAGATAGGATCAGATTAGCGCCGGTGGCGTTCTCCACAGACGACAACAGATTACCGTCGCCTGGGCGGGAGGACGGGGCGACATCCAATCTGGGTGCCCAGACGCCGTGACCGTCAGAGGGAACACGGCGTCCAGCGCTGGGCCTGGCAGGAGCAGGGGCTGGAGGGGCAACGGAGGTTATCAAGACTCCTTAACTGAGGTCAGCTAGAGACAAGCACTGTGAATGTCCTCAGCAGAGAGAGGTTAACTCAGAACTAGGGAGTCAGGTGGCTGAGCAGTTAGGGTATCGGGCTAGTAATCAGAAGGTTGCCTGTTCGATTCCCGACCGTGCCAAATGACGTTGTGTCCTTGGGCAAGGCACTTCACACTACTTGCCTGTACTTACTGTAAGTCGCTCTGGATAAGAGCGTCTTCTAAATGACTAAATGTAAATGTAGGACTGAGTCTCTACAGGGAGACACCCCTACCTCCTCCCCTCACCCCCCCCCCCCCCACGCCCTGCAGGAGCGGTGGGGTTCGTGCTGTCCCTGCTGGAGCCTGACCCAGCTAAGAGACCCAGCATCAGAGCAGCTATGGAGGAGAGGTGGATCAACGAGGGCTACGCCAGGCGACCGCTCCACACACAGTCACACAGGAACAGGTACCACACACACACACACACACAGGCCCACTGTTATTATGATGACTTCCAAATGTGAACAGAGAGTGTGGACACAAATTGCAAAGAAGAAGAAATTACATACAAAAATGAAGATTTCTGTGGTAAGCAGTCTGTTCATGTTGTGTATCTGTGTATCTGTGTGTGGGTGAGCATGTACAGTATGCTTGTGTGTGAATGTGTGTGTGTGTGTTTAATGGTTTTTGCAGTTGCAGAGTTTAGGAGAAAACTCCGGAATCCTTATGTTTCCACTTAGTCGGTCCCCTTAGTTCCCAAGCCCACCTAAAACCCCATAATACCAAGTTTTACCATGACTGTCACACTCCAACTCAACAGACACACACACACACACATTCTGAGGTTGTGGGAGTTCCCTAGGTTGCGTCCTGAGGAGCTGAACCCGTCTGTTCTGGCGTACATGACGGAGACCCTGGGGTACTCGCTGTCTGACGTCATCCACACCCTCACTATCAACAGACCCTCCTCCATCATGGCCTCCTATCACCTGCTGCACGGCAAGCTCAGCAGGACCCAGAGGGGAGCCAAGGGCAGCAAGGTGGGGCTGCAGGGTACACACACACATGGAACCCACACACACACACACACATGCATACATACACACGCACACACACTGGGACACACGGATGACACAAGATCCACCCAGACGTGTGACATGCGAGTGTTGCTGTGTTGCTGTTGCAGAACCTGGAGAACAGCGAGTGGAACCTGCCCAGTAAAAACACCTGGAGGGAAAAGAGCAACATGGCCCCCAAGACTCAGCACAACGAGGCAGCCAATGAGAAGGGTTCCAAGCCGGCCAGCAAACCCCTGAGGAGCCAACCACAGGCCACGGAATGCCAGGGCAGCAGGAAGAGAGCGGAGGCCCCGCCCAGAGAGAGCCACAAGGAGGATGAGGAAAACCGCCCCCCCTCTCCCTCCCTCCCCCAGCTGCCTCCCTCCTCCTCCCCCCCCCGCCCCTCCTGCCCTCCCCCGGGCCCCTGTCGGTGGAGGGGATCACCGATGAGGAGATCGCCATCACCGTGGACACCAGGGAGGCCCTGTTCCCTGAGGGTACGGCCTGGATACACACTCACACACACACACACACTGTACCTACTGTAGATTCCCATGTATGATGTGATGTCTGTGTGTTGCAGTGTCTGTGTTTGGAGACAGGGAGCTGGTTCATCTCTCTCTACCCAAAAGCTCCGCCTCAAAACTATGCGACTCCGCCCCCTGCCAAGCCCCAGGCACCGCCGAGCCAATCAGAGACAGCGCTGTCAGACCGGTCCGACCGCACGTGCTCAGAACTACACACTCGGACGGGGCGGACCCCGGCGACCGTTACCACGACAACAGGCATCGCGACGACCCTCATCACCTGGGCAACGACAGGCTGGAGAAGCTGCAGACGTTCTACTCCTCGGAGAAGAGCGGCATTTCTCCCAGAATGCTCCTGGAGGCGGAACCGCACCCCTCGGACAGAGACCTCCTGGGTGTCATGGATACCGCCCAGACGGCCCCCCTCCCTCGCCTCAGGAACGCCGGGCTGAAGGACGGTCCGGGGAGGAAGATCACCTGGGTGGGTCTGACCCGGCCCGGAGCCCCAGGCCTGCTGGTGAACGGGTCCAAGCCCCCGACCTTCCCCTCCCAGAGACAGCACGCCCTGGTCATCAAGAGCCTGAGGCAGGAGAGGGGGCGGAGGGGAGCAGCAGGGGTTGGGGGGGAGAGGGGAGGGGCGGGGGGAGGGGGGGAGAGAGGGCACGGGGGAGGGATGAGCGGCGTGAAGAGGAACTCTGTCCAGCTGCGCCCGTCTCTCCAGCGCAGGGTGACAGACCTGAACCTGCCCCTGCTTCCTGCAGCGCTGCACAGCAGCAAGACTGACCGCAAGAACCACCTACACGGCATGGACTACTGACCCCAACACCAGCCCCACACATGGACTACTGTCCCCAACACCAGCCCCACACATGGACTACTGACCCAACACCAGCCCCACACATGGACTACTGACCCCAACACCAGCCCCACACATGGACTACTGACCCCAACACCAGCCCCACACATGGACTACTGTCCCCAACACCAGCCCCACACATGGACTACTGACCCCAACACCAGCCCCACACATGGACTACTGACCCCAACACCAGCCCCACACATGGACTACTGACCCAACACCAGCCCCACACATGGACTACTGTCCCCAACACCAGCCCCACACATGGACTACTGTCCCCAACACCAGCCCCACACATGGACTACTGACCCAACACCAGCTTCACACATGGACTACTGACCCAACACCAGCTTCACACATGGACTACTGACCCAACACCAGCCCCACACATGGACTACTGTCCCCAACACCAGCCCCACACATGGACTACTGTCCCCAACACCGGCCCCACACATGGACTACTGACCCAACACCGGCCCCACACATGGACTACTGTCCCCAACACCAGCCCCACACATGGACTACTGACCCAACACCAGCTTCACACATAGACTACTGACCCAACACCAGCCCCACACATGGACTACTGACCCAACACCAGCTTCACACATAGACTACTGACCCAACACCAGACCCACACATGGACTACTGACCCAACACCAGCCTCACACATGGACTACTGACCCCAACACCAGCCCCACACATGGACTACTGACCCAACACCAGCCCCACACATGGACTACTGTCCCCAACACCAGCCCCACACATGGACTACTGACCCAACACCAGCTTCACACATGGACTACTGACCCAACACCAGCCCCACACATGGACTACTGACCCCAACACCAGCCCCACACATGGACTACTGACCCAACACCAGCTTCACACATGGACTACTGACCCAACACCAGCCCCACACATGGACTACTGACCCCAACACCAGCCTCACACATGGACTACTGACACACCTTGACCAACACCACTAGTGCCAAAAGATGAATCAGGACTGTGAAACTCTCCATCTGTCCCACATGCTGTTTTCTCCCTCAGTTTCAGATTTGTTAAAAGAAACAAATTCAATTTGATAGGACTGATACAAACCAGGAAACAGATTTCTGCCATTGTATTTACTGTACTTAAATACGATTTTTTACGCATAAAAGGTTTTTTGTGTTTTCTGTGAGGTCAAAAACACAACCATGCGTTTCTATTTCACTGTCATACTTCTCCTCCCTCTAAATCTCTTTGTTTATCTTTTTATGAGCTCCCTCCTTCTCCCATCATCCCTCCATCCCAGGGTCATTAATAATGAGGTGTGTAGAGGTAGAGAGAGGGAGGGATAATCTGGTGGTTGCCTTGCGGTTCTGAGGGACTGCTGAATTATTAAGGGTCTGTAGTGGTACTCGATCCTTCGTGTGTGTACGTGTGTGTGTGTGTGTGTGTGTGTGAGACAGAGAGAGAGAGAGAGAGAGAGAGAGAGAGAGAGAGAGAGAGAGAGCGAGAGAGAGAGAGAGAGAGAGAGAGAGAGAGAGAGAGAGAGAGAGCGAGAGAGAGAGAGAGAGAGAGAGAGAGAGAGAGAGAGAGAGAGAGAGAGAGAGAGAGAGAGAGAGAGAGAGAGAGAGAGAGAGAGAGAGAGTGTGCGTGTCTCTGTGTCTGTGTGCATGCACGCTAGTGAGGACAGATTGAGCCCATTCAGGTGTACTGGCCCCCACTCCTGTTACTTCTGCTGCTACTTAAAACTGATATGAACCGGGTAGCTCTGATATCAGTAGGCACAAACACAAGACAACACACACACACACACACTGGCAATGCTGTTACAGTGCCACTTGTTTATGAACCATATACTTTAAATGGATAAGAAGCAACAGAAAAAAGGTGAAAAAATATTAAAGAGGCATAGAGGTGGAGAAAAAGAGAGCGAGAGCGAGAGAGAGAGAGAGAGAGAGAGAGAGAGAGAGAGAGAGAGAGAGAGAGAGAGAGAGAGAGCTGGAGAGAAGAAATGACCCTCTGTAGTCTAGTCAGTGTCTGTGAGTGGGCTGTTGAGTTTATTGGAGTGTGTTATATGATGGGGAGGAGATAAGGCATGGAAACTGGATCAATTATGCATGCTTCAAAGACAGACATCAACATCAGAAACGGAACACGGCTTGACCTTGCATGCTAACATGTTAACCACATGGATGAGAGGAGCGCATGGATGTCAGATAGAACACGGACCGACCTACTGGATTACACGGTGGATCACCAGTCCAGATTACCTGTTATGTTCACGCAAAAACGGCCGCTGTTGAGCCAGTCGATGCAGAGCCACCGGAAAACAAACAGCTGAAACATCGACACGGTTTCATCTTCAGACACCTTTTCTCTTACATTTACATTTAGTCATTTAGCAGACGCTCTTATCCAGAGCGACTTACAGTAAATACAGGGACATTCCCCCGAGGCAAGTAGGGTGAAGTGCCTTGCCCAAGGACACAACGTCATTTGACACGGCCAGAATCGAACCGGCAACCTTCAGATTACTAGCCCGATTCCCTAACCGCTCAGCCACCTGACTCCACCTGACTCTTCACACCTCTCTTCCTCCCACATCACCCTCTCTCTCTCTTCTCCCTCATTCACCCCTCTCTGAAAACAATAGGGAGAGGGGGGGGGGTGTAAAAGAGGGGGGGGGGGGTGGTTCGTAATGAATCTAGTCTGTGCCTTTGTGGTCCACAGATGGATGGCGAGGTCCTGAAGGAGAAGGCTTTGTGCTTCAGTCTCAACTGTCTCTGCTGGGTGTGACTGATGACCTCACACAGACAAACTTTATTACCTGATTCGCTCCATAATAATCTGGCCTACGTCTGAATGCCAGGCAGAGGACAGTGAACGGAGGGGGGTCTGCGTGTGTGTGTGTGTCTGTCTGTGTGCGTGTGTGTGTCTGTGTGTGTGTGTGTGTGTGTCTGTCTGTGTGTGTGTGTGTGTGTGTCTGTCTGTCTGTGTGTGTGTGTGTGTGTGTCTGTGTGTGTGTGTGTCTGTCTGTGTGTGTGTGTGTGTGTGTGTCTGTCTGTCTGTGTGTGTGTGTGTGTGTGTGTGTGTGTGTGTGTGTAGGTATGTGGATGACAAAGAGTAAAAGGGAAAGAGAGACGAGAGAGAAAGTATGTAGTGTGTAGAGTGAGTGTGTGTGCGTGTGTGTGTGTGTGTGTAGGGCATGTAACCTGTTCTTGCAGTGGTTTCCCATCAGTCTTTCTGTGTTCTAAAGCCATGGCTTACGGACATACACAGCCATACCAAGTCATCCAGGAAGAAGGATGGAGGTTGTTTCCTGGTAGTGTCATGGCTATCAGGGTCATGTGGAGTTCGAGTGTGACAGCCCTCTATAAGCTCTGCAATTCATGAGGTCACTCAGCTATCAACAAGGACTTGGCAGGATTTCTAAGAAAGGGCCAACTTCAGCCTATCAAGCTGAACTCAGACTGACTGAAAGGGGGTTGGTAAATGGACGCTACTTTCTCCATTCCACATTTTCCTTGGGCCTCTTTACTGTGTAGAAATATCATTAATAGGGTTTATACAGGTCAGTCCATCTGCAGAGTACGGGGGAGATGTTATTCTTATGAACATGGTTTCTCCCACATGCAGCCCTGCTCAGCCATAACCTGTCATTAACAGTGTTATTTTAACTCACTGGCACTGGCTAAGCCAACACACACACATACCATCACACAGGTACACACACAAACACACACACACAGACATACAGTAAGAACTCTGAAAGTTTCCTAAATCTGGAGTTTGCCCCTTGTGGTAAATGGGACACTGGAAGAGTTTTAATCACTGTGCCGTTCACCATCACCTCCCTCCTGTCTGAAGGATTCCTGTGAACTCTCACTTACCTGTGACCTTTGAAAAAAACAAACATCGCAACCAAGCTCGTCCAATACATCTCTTTCCTCAACTCAAACACAGTTCTCCGTTTTTCAATCCCCAACTGACAGGAATGTCAATTTTACATCACACCCAGCTAGCTATTGTCACTGACAGTCATTGATTAGCCCATTAGCGCTCTGATTCAGTTAACCATCTACAGTCCTTAACATGTCTGAACTCGCCTGGCTGCTCCACCAGAGACTGAGGGTCTGCCCATCCCAGAAGGCCCCTGATGTTCTGGTCACTAATTCATGGAGTCCCCCCCCACCCCCACCCATAAAATGTTGCAAGGTTGAGAAGTGAGTGATGTGGTTGGGTGGAGATATGACGAGAGGAGTAACAGGTAGAAAAGCACGATGTGGATTAGTTGTTTGGAGTCGATGGGTGTACTGAACAATGTGTGTGTGTGTGTGTAGATTCAGTAGTGTAGTGTTCAGGCAGGTTTAATCCGTGGTGAGAGAGGTGTCACCAGGCTCGTCTGAGGGATTAAAGAAGGAGAACCAGAGGACTGGGGGACAGAGTTCATCTCATCCCCTCTGAGCCCCACAGGACTGGACACACACACATTCTTCTGTTCTGTTTTCGTTCACCCTCATCACCATGCACAGAGGAGTTTGTACTGTATGTGTGTTTAAATTCCGCTCGAACAAAAGTATGGAACAAAGCCACAAGCACGATTTCTAGACTTTTTGTATCACAAGGGAAAAAACGCACATGCTTTCTGTGTGTGTGTGTGCAGTGCAGCGTGTCTGGTTTCTAATGATGGTCATCCATAATTGAGAGGTGCCTAGCAGGAGAGCACAGAGTGGCGGGGCAGTTAAGCTACCGGTAGGCTCCAGCCTCTGTGTGTGTGTGTGTGTGTGTGTGTGTGTGTGTGAGTGTGTGTGTGTGTGTGTGTGTGTGTGTGTGTGTGTGTGTGTGTGTGTGTGTGTGTGTGTGTGAGTGTGTGTGTGTGTGTGTGTGTGTGTGTGTGTGTGAGTGTGTGTGTGTGAGTGAGTGTGTGAGTGTCATGGGGGTCACTCACGCACAAAACGTCCAGTGCCATGGGGCAGGAACAGGAGTCGGCTTCTGTTTAATTGATGCCACCTCTGATTAACTGTCAGTTTAGGATCAACACCAGCTAATTCACTGAGCGGCCCTAACTAGAGGCTCACAGGCACACTTTGACCCCTGCACACTGGAGAGCTTAACCCACACAGCACCACAACAAGCCCAGTCTACCATATCTCACCTGCTGAACGACACACTGGTATCGGTTTAAGATACATCAGACTTGACATTCAGTCATTCTCAATGATTACTATGAAGTGGTGGGCCCATTTCAAGCCCATAGTGAGGAATTTTTAAGTGTTGTTTAATGTTCTTCGGTTTGGAGGAATCGGTTTTCAGTGAGGTTCATAGTGTGATGGAAGTGATTCTCTCAAGACAAATAACAGCCTTGGTCCCCTGCCAGCTGTTTTGACTGCTGGTTCCACTTTGATTAACACACACAAAAACACACAGCAAATCCTCTCTCACACACACACACACCAGTAGGACTTGATGAAGGTGACAAGATGATACTAACAAACACACACTGTAAGACAAACTGCTAGATGAGGACAGGAGACCATCAATTACTAATGGAGTCTGTAACCGAGAGCAGAGTTGACTCTGAGGAAAATAAAGGTGTCTACTTTAACACATACTGTTTTGTCCACTGTTCAAACTGTTTCGTCTTCCTAAACCAGCCAAAAACATGAGAAATCCCCAAGTCACTAAACCATGTTACAGTCCTGTCAAATCCCTGTCACATGCACAGGGGCGTCTTAACCCTTGTGTTATCTTCCGGTCATTCTGACCCATCAGTCATTGTGACCCACGACAACTTTACCTCATACAAAAACAAAGTGAAGCATTTTCTTTTAACCGTTGGGCTGTCTCAGACCCCCCATATTGCAAAGGTTAAAAGAAAATGTTTTTTTTTTGGTTTTTGTATTGGTTAACATTGGGTCAACAAAACGATGGTTCGTTATGAACCTTTGGGTCTTGTGATCCGAAGGCAGCACGAGGGTTAATAGCGCTTGAGGCCCCTGGGCTATGGACTTTTTTTTCCATTTTTTGAGGCCCCCACACGCCAATCGCACAATCGCACCAGTTGCTTGTATTGTTATTTACATTCCGTTGCACGGTTTAGGCTGAAATTCAGTTTTTGTGGTAAAAAGTGCCTTGTGTCAACGAAGGGAACTCAGTCAGTGCTAGCCTACGTCACAACGTCAGCACACGTTAGCAACGACGCATGGATACAACGTGCATTGCTGTTGCACAGCAAGTATCGTATCGTGCCGTGGTGTACTAGCAGCATTATACATTTAAGCAATTCAAGACTTGCATGTACAGTAAGTAATGTCACAATAAATTATGTATTTAAACTCAAGCTTGTGTGGTGCGTCGCTGTATTCAATGCCACAGCCTAAACTTTGTCAAAAGAAACGTTAATTTCTGGCGCATTCAAACAATCCCCTCAGTGAAGTTTGGCTAGCAACAGCAGCTAGGCTAGCTTGCTCATAGCACAATTCAGCTTCTCCACGCAGGGCTCTAGACTGAGACCAAAAAGTCGCGTTTGAGGGCATATTTTCAGTTAGTAGATGGTACCGTTTGAATCGCGATTCCATCTGAAAAATACTGCCGGTGACAACGTTGTTAGAATAGCTTGTCTCAAAGGGGGTTCAGCTTGTTTCATATTAAATGGACCCGTCTGCAACCGCCGCAAGCAAGAACACCCTACAAATTGTACCCTCTCTAGTTTTTGTTACATTTTGTTTATATAAGGGGGAGGGGGGGGCTCCCCTGCCTCCACATACAACACCAGATGCCACTGTAGAGCAGAGTAATGACATCGCGAATACGGACGTTTATCATCATTATTATTTTGTATTATTATTAAGAGGCCCCTGATTGGTCGAGGCCCCGGGCTTAAGCCCAGGTAAACCCGTGCATTAAGGCGCCACTGCACATGCACTAAGACTCCCACAGTGAAGGGTTATGTTTACTCTAACGCTTCATGTGTCATCACGTGGCCAAGCTGGGACCAGGTCAGAACCTTGCAATCCTAAAAGTTCTCTAGGTAACAGCCCCACCTGGTGGTGACGTTCAGTAACACACCAGCACACACACACACCCTGCAGGTGATGGCATCGTCAGCCGTATGAGTGCTGAAAGTACTTCTCTATACTGACACCTGCTGGTCACCAGAGTCACTACCCTCAACCTACAGAAGGATAGAAACTGTTCCCTTCGGTTCTCCACTTCTTTAAGGTTGAGGTATGTAGGTGGGTGATACACAGAGTTTGTATAAGAGAGACTTGTCTCCTATGAGGTCAAGAGGTCATCCCTTGAGGCCCCTTTACAGTCCACTTATAGATATGAACATGTGCCCAGACTCACTGGAGACAGGAAGTTGGAGATATGCAGAAACAGACTTCTATGAGTTACCATGTTGTCATGGTGACACCTGCTGTGCCTTGTAAGGATACGTTCTGTGGAAACTATAATTGTATTGACCTATTCATTGTACTTAAGGACGTTTGTGATTTCTGTGCTTCACTCATCTGACCACTCTCTCCTGACTGGTTACGTGATCCAATATCGTTCTGATAAAGTTACACTTTTAATTGTCGTGCATCTTTACGGCCACCGACTGACATCATCCTATCAGTGGGAGTCAAGGCAAATGATTAAACAAAATGTTTATTCAATTGGACAGTCCTTTTTGTCACAGGTTAAATACAACATGATATTATTGGCCCTGGTCACACACCCAGGCCAGACCGGGCCAGGCAGCATCTGGCCCGCGTCACGTCAGACAACAACAAACATCGTCACAGATTCCACGGTTTTATCCATAGTCGTTAACTGTTGCTTGGGTGATGGGTGGAGTTAGGAGCCAGTATCAGGGGGAAATGATCCCTCTGTTCCATCTAAATCCCTGGTCTCCCAGTTCCCCAGTCCATCCTACAGGAACCATTTTCAGGGTGGGGGTGGGGGAGAGGGGGGTGTTGAGGGAATCTGGATTGAAATCTCACTCAAAGTTCACATAAAAAAACAAGGAAAATAAAATAATATATTTACACAAACGCACATATACTGATACTTACATACATAAAAAGGTACATACTTGCATGTGTCTCTGCACACGTACATTCAAAACATTCAGACGTACATACAACACACACACACACACACACTACACCTCCTACTCACACAAGCAACATTGTTTTGGTGGCGTTATCAGTCACAGTTCCACAGTCGCGTCACTACACAACCCTCCGAATCCAACCACAGTCCTATCTGATGAACCTCAAAACTCACAACAACACCGCCTTGCTTCCCTACTGATTCTTTACCGGTCACCAGCACTAATCTCAAACCAGACGGCCAGGTCTAAGCAGATCACCCTGCAGGTGTCCACCACAGCGCTGTTACCTGTCCTGTGGTTTCAGATCAGTGCAGGTAAGGAGCGGAGGCTGAGAGGACGGGAGGCCCCCTCGGGAGGCCCCCCTCAGGAGCCCCATCAGAAGCCCCCTCAGGAGCCCCTCCTCGGGAGCCCCTCCTCAGGAGCCCCCCCTCAGGAGGCCCCCCATCAGAAGCCCCCTCAGGAGCCCCTCCTCAGGAGCCCCCCCTCGGGAGGCCCCCCTCAGGAGCCCCCCCTCAGGAGGCCCCTGCAGTCTCCTGGTCCTCCAGCCCGTTAGCAGACAGGCTGAGGGAGGGCAGATGGGGGAGCGGCTCACACCAGCATCTCCACTCTCTCCTCGTGGGAAACCGGGAGGGAAAACAATCAAAAACTATCAGAAATGCAGCATCAAACAAACGAACCAGAAACAAAACACAGGAGAAAACAAGAGCTGATGGCCGTATCGCCAGTGTGACAGTAATATGGAGAGCACAGTCATGTGATGTGTCTGCGACAGTAATATGGAGAGCACAGTCATGTGATGTGTCTGCGACAGTAATATGGAGAGCACAGTCATGTGATGTGTCTGCAACAGGGTGGCGTGGAGTTTGCGGTGACCAGTGACAGCTTGTTCCCTCAGAGCGAGTCCCCTCCGCAAACGGCTTTGGGACACACTCTTCATTCAAGCTCAGCGCAACCGACGCACACGCATCGCCCCCCGCAACAGAGAAAGAAATAACAAATACGAAAATAAAAATACAATTAAAAGTGAAAACAAAAAGAACTTAAGAGCGAATCGGCATGCTGACACGACACCTCAGAGGGCAAGGAGAGCCTGGAGGTCAGCGTTCAGACAGGGGTCACGGTTCAAGGGTCAAAGGTTGACAGGTCAGAGGTCAACCTGGTTAGTGGTATGAATACTCCTGCCTCCAAAAGGCTTAACCCTGATTGGTCGAAAATGACCTCATTAAAACTCAGACAACCATCACCAGAGTGTGTTGTGTATATGTGTGTGAGAATTTCAAAATGGATCACTGACTATTTCATATCAGATTTTGTTTTATAAATAAAAACCCATCAATATATAAATAATAAAGAGTTTCCTCTCAATTGTACAGAAAATCCGATCAAAATAGATTAAACTCCGCCTTCATGCCCTGGTCAAGACCTTGACGCACATCCCAGGAGCAGGTGTGGTTGTACCCTTGGTTACGGTTCAGAGGTGAAAGGTCAGGGCTGGAGCTGCATTATTGTGAAGCCTATCTATCAAACTAACGGAGACCTAAATGATGTTTCCCCAAGGCAATATTATACTGTACATTCATGAGACTGTGAGTCAGTGTCACCTTCTCAGATCAGAAGATGTGCGGTGTGTGTTTGCGTGTGTCAGCACAGTGTCTGTGTACAACAACCTGTGAATGTGTGAGTTTGTGTCAAGTAAGTGTTGTGTGAATGTGTGTGTGTGTGTGTGTGTGAGGCTGGTCTGGGCTTCTGTCCTTGCGGCTGAAGCACATTTCCTTAGGAAACAAGCACACCTCATTGGCTCAACCAATTGGCCGATCACCAATCACGGAACCCAGAACCCAAAGTACCACCCCTGTAGTCCAGAGCACTTGCCCCAAACTGAAACTGTTCATGGTTCCAGAGTTAGGGTAAGCGCGTGTGTTGAGGGAAGGAGAATAGGAGGGTCATTGTCTAGCTGGATAGAGATGTCCTTGGGGTAGAGGAGGCTGGGTGGCTGTTTTCCGTGATGATGAAAGTGAAGTGTCGGTTGGCTGCAAAAGGGAAGTGGGAGGGCTTTAAACCTCCGCTTCCTTCAAGCCGATTCGCTCCTCGTCTTGTCAGTCACTGTTGGGCTTCTTCAGAGAAAAGGCATAGATGTTGAAGTGGTCGCTAAGCTGGTGCACCTGGGGTGGGGTTGAGTGGGGAGGGGGGGCACACAGGAAGTTGACATTAAACCTTGCTCTCTGTTAGTGAACGAGTGGCAAAGGTTAATCATCTCACAAGAACAAACACATACCAACTCACACGTGTGTGTGTGTGTGTGTGCGTACTCACCACTGACACTCCATAGTGGATGTGTGCCAGTATTACTCCACTCGTCCACACGTACAGCAGCACAGACTCATCAACACCGTTCAATGCCAGCAACACCACCGCCGCCAGGGGCAACAACAGCCAGCTCAGAGCCTGACAACGAGTGTTACTCATCTGGCAGACGATCAGCTTGCACTGCAGAGAAACAGACACACACCAGTGTTTACACAAGGTCAGGCAAGCATGGGCGTGTGTTTACATCTATAGAATAGAATATAGAATAGAATATCTTTATTTGTCATTGCAAAAGTACAACAAAATTGAGGTAGCAGGCCTCATAGAGTCTGATTTGACTCAGAGAGACAAATACAGGTCAGTTTTGTGCATTGTTAAGTGCTATGATAGCTCTGGGATAGTACATGTCTATGTATGTATGTGTGTGCGTGTGTTTGTGTGTATGTGTGTGTATGTAGTGTGTGTGTGTGTGCCACTCACGGTGACGTTAGCGAAGGCTGTTCCGATCATCAGGTAGAAGACTCTGGGCTGCTCCTGGATGATGTTGGAGGGAGACAGCACCACCCAGAGGGTGGAGAGGAGGAAGAGGAGGACCGGGGAGAGGAAGGGGAGGAAGGCCTCGTACAAACTGCTGTGCTTCAGAGTCTTGCTGCGATGACCCCTGGGCAGCAACACAGGACACTCTGACATTTACTTTACTCTAAAGTAAAGTAAACACTAACCATTGCCCCACTAACCGATACATGTCTACTTTTATTCATTTATTGGACTGTCCTCCCATAAAATGTTGTAAAGGAATGAACAAGAAACTTAAAAACCCAACCTTAACCAATTAAACAAAGGGTCAAATTTCACAATATTAAAGTATTTTTCCTCTACGCAATCTTAGAGGCCTATTTTGCCCCACTGACCTAATCATGTCCATACTAGGAGGATACAAAGTACAAAGGGAGAGAGTGATGTCAGAGTTCCAGAGGTTTCCAACCTGATTACTTACATTTACATTTAGTCATTTAGCAGACGCTCTTATCCAGAGCGACTTACAGTAAGTACAGGGACATTCCCCCCGAGGCAAGCAGGGTGAAGTGCCTTGCCCAAGGACACAACGTCATGTTGCATGGTCAGGAATTGAACCGGCAACCTTCTGATCAATAGCCATAACCCGATTCCCTAACCGCTCAGCCATCTGACCCCCAACTTACTTTAGGACGTTGTAGAGGCTCATAGGAAGTGTCACAGTGAACGAACAACCTGGAGGGTAAGATCGAGAACACATCAGACCACAACCTCTCCATCACCCCTAAACCAATCACACTACGCGGAGCACATCCGTATGCACTACACTAACCAATCACAGCTCACCTAGGATCATGAAAGTGAAGAGGTCTCTGTAGAGGACGTGCCACTGGATTGGATGGTACCAGGTTTCCACGCCGACCACCGCAGTGATGATGTAAACAATGGAGATGGTCTAAGAACACAGGAGACAGGAGGAGTTCAAACAAAACACCTTCCTGGACACAGTTACTTTAGAGCAAGTTCAAAAAGGTGTGTGTGTGTGTGTTCTCACCACTTGGCTAATGTCATATCCCCAAGGTAGGAACAGTATCCCAGTGTTGTATTTCTCCCAGTGGGACAGAATGAATGAGAAGAGTACCACCCACAGGATGTAGTACAGAGTCAGCACGTCCACACCAGTTTCCCCTCGGCCAAATATGGAGTAGACGCACGCCACAAAGTAGACACAGGCCCAGCTGTCCAGCCCGTGGTCAAACAGCTCCCCTAGTGGTGTGGAGGAGTTGGTACGCCTCGCCTGCTTTCCATCCACACCATCTACAGGAGGAAGTAGAGGGTTTGATGGAAGAAAACAGTCTCAACCAACGGTGTAGCAGCAATTTGAGTTCTGGGATTCATACACTCATTGTCAATCGGCTGAGAGAAGAGATGTAATGCAGTTTAACCAGTGAGCGATAGTGTTATTGCAGTGCAAATTTAGCCTAACGATTAGGATTACAATATAATCCTAGTCCTTCAATTTAGCCCAAAGTTAAAGTGGGCATCCTACATTCTGAAATGCCGACTTTATTTTTCTGTCTTTCTAAGTGAGATGGGTATTAAAACTCACCGAGAGTGTAGGCCAGGAAGTTGAAGAGCCCGGCGGTGACCCATACCCAGCTGGGGACATGCATGTGTCCTTCAGCTGATACACAGACACACACACACACACAGGTGGGTTATAATGTGAACAGGCAGGTGTGTGTGCATAACATCACTGTATACCTCGTTGAACTGACTAGCTTTCTGGGTGAATCGTGAAGGGAGTTGGTAATGGTGTGTGTTTGTCAAAATATTTACTCAGTCTTATGAGTTGGCTATAAACCTTTAGTCACGAGGAGACATCTCCAATGAGAAGTGGACTTTGTCCTTAATGTGCTCACACACACACACACGTACATGCAGAGGAACACAAAGAGAGAGAGAGAGAGAGAGAGAGAGAGAGAGAGAGAGAGAGAGAGACAGAGGCAGAGAGAGAGACAGAGAGAGAGACCCACCTGAAGCATCGAAGTGGTAGTCATAGAAGGCCAACATGACGAAATTCAAGACCAGGAACATGAACCCTGTGAAAGTGATGAGGTTAGGAGCCAACCAGGTAGGCATGATCTGAGGAGAGAGAGGTACAGGGGCACTGAGCGACTGACAGTTACATCTTAAAATAGGCCCTTTGCAACTAGCTGACATTTATCATGATATTTTTGTTGATGGGGGGGGGGGCAGCAGGGGAGCAGAAGAGACGGTTTAGTGAGAGACTTGGTGTACTTTGTTATTGTAGCTCAACAGGTGATGGAAACCTCATGAATGATGTAGCTCTCATTAGCATAGAGATATCACACACTGTCACACACTCTGCAAGAGAAGACTATCAGACAATCGTTTTAATCGTCACACGGTGTGTGTGTGTGTGTTCTGCTCACCTTGACAACAGAGTTCCAGAAGGGGTGCATGACGTAGACAGACAGCGGGTTAGAGTCCACTGCGCTGTACTGGAGAGGCACACGCGCACACACACGTGTCAAATCATAGCGAGCACAATTGACACATAATTTTATCTTTGTAACCAGACATCCGTTGGCGTCAAACACATTGCACACAGACACACCAATCCACCAGCACAGCACTGTAGTCATGGTGATGGCAAAGACAGAGGGAGGGTGCCAAGAAGAGGTAGAGTGACAGGATGAAAAAGAGTGAGAGTCTAGGAGTTACTTGAGAGCAGCCATTTGACCTCTATGTTTAACCTTCCAGTGTGTGTGTGTGTGTGTGTGTGTGTGTGTGTGTGTGTGTCTGTGTGTGTGTGTGTGTGCGTGTGTGTGTGAGAATGTGAAGAGCATTCAATACATGCATGATGTCCTTCTGAACATTGAGCAGAACACAAGCATGACCTAGACAACTGGTGACTACATGAAGTAAACAATATCTCCATTCACACAGCCCTCCTCTTCCCCCTGGCTTGAACAGGAATCCCTGCTGCCTACACAAGCTGGTAGTGATCCACTGTGTAGGGTTAATTGGCCCTAAACAGTCATCTACTAGTGTATTTTTAAGTGATTTGGACATCAACTAAAAAGCTCTGAGGTTTGAAAAGGTAGCTGAAAGCCGTATGAGCAATACCAGTCTTATACCTCATACCAGTCTGTTCCCTGTTGAGCCACATGGCTACAAAATGCTATTTGTTCAAGCAGTGACATGGTTTTGCCAAACCCAGATATATGCGTTCACGGCTGAACATTATTTTAGACCCCAAATGTAAGGTGGCTGACAGATTCACACCTCTCTCTTACACACACCCGGAAACCCACAGGTCAGGAGAAACGGTCAACGAGACGAAGCTAACCTCTACCTGCTAAGGACATTTAGGGTCCAGTGAGTTTTCAGGACTAGCTACGTCTCAGCCAGATCAACTAACCAAGGATAAAGACGTTAGCTATCATACGTTAATTATGTACAAACTAGGTCGTCATATTAATTTCAGCAGGTTGGCATTTCAGCTAAGATTCAATGGGATGTGCGTGCTAATAATCGGGTTAGCTGGGTGCTCGGTGAGGTGTCGTGTCAGAGGCGTGACAAGTGTTTTCCTGTCAGTATTACTATAGATACTTAATGTTAACCATCTCCCTTGAGCGCCTTTCAATCACAACAATGCTTATTTTAGTCAAAGCAAGTCAAACTGATTAGATTGCATCCTTCTAACAGTAAGCTATATGCACGCGCTGTCATCCACCAATGGGCGCCGTCTACATCAATGGGCTCCGTCTATTCGGTGGAAAGGTAACGATAGACAACGTAACAGTGCGATATTCATCGGAAATGCTTCTACTAAGGATCGGGTTTTAGTTTAACTTACACTTGTTACTAAAACAGAACGTAAATGGCTCACAGTGGCTCGTGGTAACTACATTACAGCTCAACTACATGATCTTGAACGATCCACGAAGGGTTTCTTTCCAGGAAATATTCTAAGCCCTGCTAATGCAGTTTTTTCTGATCATACCTTGTACTTGTCGAAGCCCGACAGCTGCTCTTGAGTGACATATTCGTACATAGCCATGATGGCAATCCCAAGGCTCTGAATCCAGCAACTTGAAAATCGATTCCCTCTTGATCGAGATTCCCTAACAGCTATCCTCGTTAGGGACACTACATCTAGCTTTAGCAACTACCGCTCAAGCACGCCGGGAGGCGATGTCGAAACATTCGGCCACTCCTGCCTCATACGAGTCCAGACACCCACATCTGCTGACAACATGAGCACACTGTTGCCTCCTCTGGTGAGGATGATATGTTGTACATTATTGCATTATCATCTTGTCACTAGTGTCAAATTATCTTCAACTAAAGATACAAATTGTAATTGTAAGTATTAACTGTAATCGAAATACACGGAAACCGACGCAAACTCCGTCGGCCGGCCTCGAAAACCGATAAGCCCTGACTTCCAAACGTGCTTCCCAAGGTCAATAAAACATACTTTGAGATCTTAAATGACACTGTAACAATCTAATGACATTTTTCAGCATACGTCATTAGATAGCAAAGGAACATTTTAACACTAAATAGAAACTAAGAACACTGTATATCTTTCTCCACACAACCAACTATTCTGGCTTAACCTAGTGAAGTGATCAAATCAAAGAAAGGCTAACTTTCTAAGTTTCTCAAAATACTATAAAATACTATTTTATTTTGGGGATATTAATGCAGGAGAGACAAACAAAAAACCTGAATGTTATTCTCATGTGAGGGACACATTTTGTTCATAAATCAAAGTGTTCAACAATAGGCCTACAAAACATTTCCAAAACCTAGTGATAAAAATACATATTCTGTTTAAATGTTCCTTTCATTGATACTTCTCAGTTTGTGAAAATAATATTTTTGATGTTTCATATTTGCCTTGCTGTAGGCTACAATAAATATTCAGCAATGGTAAAAAAAAAGAAAAAAAAAGAAGAAAATCGTTGTGAACGAAGTTACGTGACGTGGCTTTCCAACAGCGGAAGAGGTTCGCATCTGATCTGAAAGCTGACTGAAGCAGACCCTGCTTATCCATTAGAATTTATTTTGTACAGCAGCCAATAAAAAAGAACAAGGTAAGATTTCAACGAACCTACAAAAGTTAAAAGAGTATGTAGATGTTATAGCCATTGCGCTTCAGGATCTTAGCTAGCTTGCTACGTGTCTTTTTTTTCATTCAGCGCTAGCGAAGGCTAGCTCAGATGCTAAGCTAGTCTAGCTGGCTGCACTAGTACTGGAGCTAGTTAGCCGTCAGATAGCTAGCTAGTAGTAGTTTGGCACCGCCTTGTCAATGTCTGATGTTCGCAACGGGTAATGTAGCTAGCTGTGTTTGCCATTCTGCAGGATGGTTACGGACGTTCAGCTGGCAATATTCGCCAACATGCTTGGCGTATCGTTGTTCCTGCTGGTCGTGTTGTATCACTACGTTGCAGTCAACAATCCCAAGAAGCTGGAGTAGATTCCCGCCCCCTTCCCCCTCCTGGTAATAATGATGGGGTGAGTGACTTCAAGCTTACAGTTTGATCTCTTACTTTTGTGTATTTTTGACGTTTTACATGATTGAGATGTTGTGCCTTTAGCCAAGTTGAGTGAATTCATGCCTCTTTACAGGTGTGTGTGTGAGAAATTGGGGCCAGGGCTACCCTGAAGATCCTTGGTGCCACTAGCAAGAATATTCCAGCTTTCTCTACCCATACACCTGTCATCCTTTCCTGCTTTTCCACAGAGACATAATTCCCCGTATGTACAGGAGTGCTTTCTAATAAAAATGTGTGTGAATCATTCTGGTTGTGGTTCTTTTAAAACACAGTTGGTATTGACACTAGCTGGCACTGTGCCTAAACACATACACCTCTCACTTCCTTTCATGTGTCTTAATGTTATGAAATTTCACTCATCATTTAGAGCTTTGAATGCAATAAAGAAACAAATACAATTTATTATCATGATAACAGTAGACTACTTATTTTATTTATCTGGTCATACAGCAAGACACACACAATCTGGTGTCCATCTGTTTCACAAAACCATCCAGGAATATACTGTTACATCGATATATGCATCCCATCACTGCACACCACTAGAGCAGTAAACATACAGATATAGTTCATCAGCTATGTGCAGGAAACTTGCTCATTTATAAATATTGTGAGTTGTGCCGTAAATGAACAGTTTATTCCTAACGTCCATCATGAACGCATCGCTCATGCAAAGGGTTAAGAGGAAGCAAAATACACTTTCAACATGACCATTTAAAATCACAGTAGATAAAGAGCTGTAAGGAAAATACTTCTGTTTCAAAAAGTGCATCGGTGCTACAGTCCTCTTCATGTGTACTATGTATGTATGTGAAGCCATCAATCTCTTAGCAGCCAAGCAGCCATCAGCTGTGAGGGGGTAGGTAGGTGCATGGTAGGAAGGTGCAGGTTGTAGCCCATGAGGAAAGAACATGTGCTGTACTCAGACCTCTCCACAGAGGGGCGCTGTCCCACACACATTCACAGACTCGAGCAGAGAATCTCCTGGGTCCGACTCTTGCGGGACCTGGTGAGAAAAAACCCAGCTCTGTCGCTAATGGGGTGGCTCTGAAGTGTCCGAAATGATATAAACAACAACCTTGTAGTTCAGGGGTGTTCAATCCTGGTCCTCAGGGGGATGTTCAGTCCTGGTGTTCAGGGATGTTCAGTCATGTTTTAATGCTCCAAAACAACTGATTCAAATGAATGAGTTGTTATTGTGCTCTGTGGAAGCCTGATGACAACCATTCATTTGAATCAGGTGTGTTGGAGCAGGGAAACATCTAAAACATACAGAACAGTGGGCCTGAACACCAGGATTGAACATTCCCGAACACCAGGATTGAACATCCCTGTTGTAGATGGAAACCGTTTCAGCAGTAGTACATGTATGCCAAGTTACCTGTGGTGGTTTTGCGGTCTCTATGGTGGAATCTTCCTTGTAGAAGTGGCTTCTATCAGAGTTCCTCTTCAAAGCCCTGGAGGCCAGGCACATAACTGAATCCTCCTTTCCTGATACACGTACAGCAGAGAACAAGAAAGACACTGATGTGTGTTTGTAGGCCACTTGTATGTAAAGGTTCCTAACATATTTAGGTGGTTATTAGACCATGTCAGTTTTATGGGCATGTGACTTTGTGACTCATTGCAATTTACAATTTCTTGTATCAACTGCTTGTGTGTACGTGTGGTGTACCTGACAGGTGTCGGCGAAGGCCTGGTTGCAGGAGCTTCCAAACCCTCAGTGTGGTCGACTCCTCCCTGTTGGCCGAGGGGGCCAGGCTGGGGCCAGAAGGGGAGAGGAGCGGAGGCTGAGGTGGAGGCTGAGGCTGAGGGGCTGTGGCCGGGTCCATCTTCCTGATGGGAATGCGGCTGGCCCGGGGCTGCAGCTCACATCTGGACGGTTGCATAGGAACAGGACGGTACGGGTCAGTTTGACATCAGCGCCTCTGTTACAGGTGTAAAACTGTCCCCTCCCCCCCCCCCCCCCCCTAGGCAGTCCTGGCAGACACACTTACTTGCTGAACTCTACGGAGGAGAGAATGTGAAGGGGTCCTCCTGTCCCACTGGGCTGAGAGACGGCACAGAGGAAAACAGGGAACAAAGACTGCAGTTTGAACCACAGACTGGAGCATGTAACACACCTGAGAGAGAGGAGTGTGTGTGTGTGTGTGTGTGCTAGGAGCTGACCTGTGTGTGTGTGTGTGTGTGTGCCAGGAGCTGACCTGTGTGAAGGTCTTTGTGGGGTTCTGTATGTGTGAGAAGGTCCGCCCCCCCGATCCTCCTCGTCCGCCACGCATGGGGAAGTCCCGCCTCTTGACTACAGACAGGAAGTCCCGCCTCTGGACTACAGACAGGAAGTCAGGACAGCTCACGCCTGGTGACAGGAGGGGGCAGGACGACAGGGAACAGAGAAGCAGAAGAGAAGACAAGTGGGCAGCAGTCAGCTGAGAGGACTGGCCATCCCTCCTGTCTGTCCAACACTACATGTCTGTCCAACGCTACATGTCTGTCCAACGCTACATGTCTGTCCAACGCTACATGTCTGTCCAACGTTACATGTCTGTCCAACGCTACAATATAACAATTACAATGTATCAGTACATTAGGGTTAGTTCATGGGGTTGCTTCATGAGCATGTCATTGTTGGATGTTTTCATTAAGGTGAATCTTATTGTATACGTTACTGACTCCTCTTTAAAAATAGCCAAGTATCAGTCATGCATCAGCAACCTTGCTGACGGTCCTGTTGCCAAGTAGTGTGACTACTAAAGGTCAGATCTAATAAAAAGTGCGACTGTAATAACATCATCATGCATCAGAGTGGCGCATGTGCATGGTGGTCATAGCTACATTACTGAGTAGGGTTGATCAAAGCCAGTGTGTATGGTCTATCCAATACAAGATGAATTGAGGTCTGTGGGTATATTTGATTAGAGGACACACACACACACACAGGAGAGAGTAGAGGTCCCACACACAGACTGTAGTTTCTCCACAGAGGGATAGTTTATTCCAGAAGATGAGCCCAGTAAGGGGGTAATAGACAGCACAGTTAAGAGTCTGTTACTGAGACACAGTTACACAATGACAGTCTGGAACAGGAAGATAGGTTAGCGCCACACAGAGAAGGAAAACTCATCTTACAGGAAACCATTACTGAAGACGACAGGCGAGTAGGATGAAGTAGTATTGTCACGCATGAAGACAAGTAGGTAAGCGTGTGGATGGGAAACAACAAATAGCACAACATGATAAAAGCGTAGACGTGTGAGTTCACAGTGTTACTGGATGCACAACTCAGGCATCCTGCTAGTCTAGACTGAACTCAGGCTTCCTGCTAGTCAAGACTGAACTCAGGCATCCTGCTAGTCTAAACTGAACTCAGGCATCTTGCTAGTCTAGACTGAACTCAGGCTTCCTGCTTGTCTAGACTGCACTCAGGCTTCCTGCTAGTCTAGACTGAACTCAGGCTTCCTGCTAGTCTAGACTGAACTCTGGCATCCTGCTCGTCTAGACTGAACTCAGGTTTCCTGCTAGTCTAGACTGCACTCAGGCTTCCTGCTAGTCTAGACTGGCTTCTTTCCTTTCCCTGTGTGGATGGAACACGTCTGTGACCTCGAGGGTCAAGGGTTAACGTCCCCTTAGATGACGATATCAAGGGGAAGGACACAAGGGGAGGAAACCAGGGAGGAAAAGCCAGCTGAAACTGTGTAGGAAAGTACGGCTCTCCTCTAGCAGAGATAAGGCAGGCGAAGCACCAGGTGGGGAATGGAGGGCGGAGCAAGGCACACCACCGCTAACAACACAACACTGAACTCATACGCAGAACCCTGCCTGAGCCGAGAACAAACTGGCCCACCTGTCGTCACCTAGAACACAGGCTCCAACCACGCTTAGTCCAGCCCAGTAACGGTGGTATGAAAGTGTAGGATTGAGCTGGATTAAATATCATACAATACAATCCCCAAGTAATATAACCCCTTGTTACACACACATATAATCCCACATCATATTACGTGACTCTACATGATCATCTACAGATACTGTAGTCCCAGCTAACCACAAAACACATGACCTATAACCTATGTATGCCTTCAGCCCTTCTTTTGTCACTTTTAGGTACCGACTAACCACACGTCACATTCCAACTGTAACTATACAGGCCACGCAGACCAAGTAGCACACAGCGACACAAACAGCCAGGCCAACTAATGATCCACGTCACAAGAAAAGAGGTCTAGATCAGTGATGTTGTTTAGCATGACGACATTGAAAACAACGTAAGTAACGCTTGAGCCATCACTGCTCTCAGATTTATCTGATATAAAAATTTGCTGATAAGTTTGCCGTTTGTTCGAAATTCAAATGTAACTTCATGAATTTCGTTTTTTTAAATGTGTCTGCTTAGAATGTATTGTCTGAATATCGAACAGCGTGGCTTCCATTCCAGGCTTCTGATATGCAATTAGAAGCAGGTCTGTATTCCGGTAATGTCACGTTCTGGGCTGTGGAAGGAAAATGCCAAAATCCACTTAGGGACCAAGCCCAGAAATCATAAACATGATTCCAACAGCGTTCTAACACTGGATATCATATTTGTCAACTGTGGTCTGGGATTAATTGTTACCCTGACAGTTACACCATGACAGTGTGAGACTAGTGTGTTGACAGTTCCACTGTGACAGTGTGAGACTAGTGTGTTGACAGTTCCACTGTGACAGTGTGGTCTCAGGAGCATAAGGTCTCTGCTCAGTAGTTGAAAGAGAGTGTTTTAATCTCAAGAGGAGCTAACAAAGACCATCGGCAAATGGGAGGGAAATTCAGAGAATGTGCTCACATGATTATTAAATAGCATAAAAAAGAGAAATAATAAAATCTGCTAAATACAATTAAATGTGCATAAAAAAAAAAACTGTAAATCGCTGCCACAACACTCACACAGCATTGCCATTGGAATTGAAATTGCGTCATGGCAAAATAAAATGTTAAAAGGTCATCATTAACATCTTCCCACTGTCCCTGCAATATTGTCTTTGTTCATATTGTTCATGATTTGGCCACTCAGATGAAAAAACGTTTTTCATGAATACTGTGATGCGTAAACATATTACAATAGGATCCTAAAACAAGAAGCATCTAATATGAGTGTAACTGAGAACCTTGCTATGTGACTATCTAAGACTGTACACTGTGAAAGCTCTGCTTCAGTAGCTTTATTACAAAAATACAAACACACATTTCTAGGTTTGTGTGTTGGGAAAAGAAATCAGTAAGGTGCAGATGTCGTATGAGGCAAAAATCAGAGGAACGTCGAAAGAGAAGTTTGAGACTGGCACCAAACAAACTCATCTCCCAGAACCAACCAACCAATCACACACACACCTACCCCCCCCCCACCCCCTCCCCACACAAACTTTCACACACACACACACACACACACACACTCATTCAGTCTTGCGTGGACCCGGTCTGGGAGGTGCTGGCGTCGGTGATGAAGGCAAGTGGAGGTGCTAGGCCCTGCTGGAGCAGGGGGCTCAGTTTGGAGAGCAGCCCAGGCCGGGGCAGGGCCTGCAGGGAGGGGAGCAGGGCCGACAAGCTGGGAGGCTGGAGGGAGTACAGACCTGCCATAGTGACGGAGGCCGGCAGAGGGCAGGAGCCCCCCGCACACACCGAGGAGGAGGACGAGGAGGACGAGGAGGAGGCGGGGGAGAGGGGGGGGCGGGAGGGGGCGTGGCTGTTGCTAGGAGACCGCAGGACGGAGCGGAGGTGGGGGCGTCTCTTCTCCTGTGCCTTAGTGTCTGAAGAGGGAGACACACACACACACCGGCTCAGTCACATGCAGGGCACACACACACGCTCTCGGTCACGTGCACAAAAACAGACACGCAAGGTACACACACACACACAGTTACAGGACCACACACAGCTCAGCCCCATGCGGGAACTAGAGACTGGTCAGAACACAAGCTACACGGGCCTCAGGTCTGCCTTGTTCTACAGCTTCTAGCTGTCGGGGTAGAATGGGTGATCGGTTGGTTCGGGTCAACCTCTCACCATGTCGACTCATGCACGCACACACAGACCTGCCATCTCAGAGGTCACGGGGTCATGCTGGAGTCAGAGGTCAAAGCCATGCAGGTTAGTGGATTTCAGCTCAGCCAACCGCAGATTAGGTTAATATCTAGGTTCCGAATCTCATCCAGCACACAATCTGAAGCAGTGAGGCAGCCATGCAGGTAGGAGGCAGTGAGGCAGCCAGGCAGGTAGGAGGCAGTGAGACCATTAGGCAGGTAGGAGGCAATGAGGAAGCCAGGCAGGTAGGAGGCAGTCAGACAGTCAGGCAGGTAGGAGGAAGTGAGGCAGGTAGGAGGCAGTGTCTCCAGCTGGGGGACAGACCCTGCCTCGCTCCAGCTGGGCTCTGTCCTCTCTACCTGCCCCACAGTCTGTCCTCCTCTCTACCTGCCCCACAGTCTGTCCTCCTCTCTACCTGCCCCACAGTCAGTCCTCCTCTCTACCTGCCCCACAGTCAGTCCTCCTCTCTACCTGCCCCACAGTCTCTCCTCCTCTCTACCTGCCCCACAGTCTCTCCTCCTCTCTACCTGCCCCACAGTCTCTCCTCCTCTCTACCTGCCCCACAGTCAGTCCTCCTCTCTACCTGCCCCACAGTCAGTCCTCCTCTCTACCTGCCCCACAGTCTCTCCTCCTCTCTACCTGCCCCACAGTCTCTCCTCCTCTCTACCTGCCCCACAGTCTCTCCTCCTCTCTACCTGCCCCACAGTCTCTCCTCCTCTCTACCTGCCCCACAGTCAGTCCTCCTCTCTACCTGCCCCACAGTCTGTCCTCCTCTCTACCTGCCCCACAGTCTCTCCTCCTCTCTACCTGCCCCACAGTCTCTCCTCCTCTCTACCTGCCCCACAGTCGGGGGGTCAGATGTCTGAGCGGTTAGGGAATCAGGCTACCAATCAGAAGGTCGCTGGTTCGATTCCCGGACGTGCAACATGACGTTGTGTCCCTGGGCAAGGCACTTCACCCTACTTGCCTCGGGGGTACTCCTACTGTACTTACTGTAAGTCGCTCTGGATAAGAGCGTCTGCTAAATGTAAAAATGCACAGTATGTCCCATCCACTACTACTGAAACCAACGGTAGACCACAAGGCAAACACAAACTGACGGCAGGCTTCTAAACACAAAGTACAACAGCAGCCGTGTAACAGGCAACGCAGAGAGAGACAGACACAGCGAGTGGCGACGGAGAGAGAGAGTGATATAAAAGGGATAAAAGGAAGACCAGGGCTGAAGAGAGAGGCCAGGTGGCAGTGCTCCTACCTCTGACCGGGCCGAGGGTCTTGGTGGCTCCGCGGGCCGCGTGCGTGTTGGTGCGTGCTAGCGGGCGTGGCGGCGGCGGCGGGCAGCCGAAGGTGAAGCTGGGGGAGACGTGGATCCTGGGGGAGGGAGTCTGGCTGCTGCTGCTGTGGCTGCTAGAGACCACACCGCTCAGAGCGTTCTCCGACACCGAGCTGGACAGGTAGCTGGCAACACACACACACACACTAACACACACGCTAACACACCGACGACAAGGTGGGTGCTCGGCAATATCAATCCAAACGTGACAGTGAGGAGCGTGAGGCTTGACGTGTGTGTGTGTGTGTCCACTTACGTGCTGCAGCTCTTGGGAGGTGAAGCCTTGCTTCCGTTGCGGTACACGCGGGGCTGAGCGTGTGTGTGTGTGTTCGGGCCCTTGCTGTTGCGCACGTGTTTGAGGATCCAGGCGCGGAGAGTGCTCAGGCAGCTGTGCTCTGATAGGACGAGGCGTGGCCACGGGTTACACTCCGCCATGTCCAGGGCTGATATGGCCACCGCACGGCCCACCTGACACACGGAACAAATACAGACTTTAGCAGATGTTTATCCCAAGAAACATACAACAATCGAAGGACAGAACTGCATAGTTCTAACAGGGTTGGATAATGTCAAGGAACAGTCAGTATTTTACCGGGCACGGTGCAAGAGTAACAACATCTCAACTACACACAGTCTTTCTTATCTCCAAGGTAGGTGCGTGTGTTTACACGTACCTGTTCGTAGATGTCTGGTGTGTATTTGGGCGGGAAGGCGGGAGGGGGAGGGGGCGTGGCTCGGCCGTTGTCGTGACAGGCAGGAGGGATGCTGTTGACCCCTCGGCCTGTGTTGTAGTTACACTCCAGGGTGTAACTGCAGAGGCAAGGCATGTTGTTTAATGTGTTGAGCTCCACCAACGTGCGTGCGTGTGTGTACCTGTGCAGCAGTCCTATGGCCTTGTGTATGTGTGTGTGTGTGTGTGTGTGTACCTGTGCAGCAGTCCTATGGCCTTGTGTATGTGTGTGTGTGTGTACCTGTGCAGCAGTCCTATGGCCTTGTGTATGTGTGTGTGTGTGTGTGTGTGTGTACCTGTGCAGCAGTCCTATGGCCTTGTGTATGTGTGTGTACCTGTGCAGCAGTCCTATGGCCTTGTGTATGTGTGTGTGTGTGTGTGTGTATGTGTGTGTACCTGTGCAGCAGTCCTATGGCCTTGTGTATGGCCACGCGCCCGCTGCCCTCTTTAGACTGGCCGTCTCTCTTGTCTCGAGCGTACATGTTCTTCTCTGAGAAGTTGCAGCCCAGGAAGTCGAAGTGGGCCGAGTTCACGGCGATCAGCTTGGGATAGAGCATGTTCTCCACCTGCAGAGAGGAGCAGCCACACAGAGAGGAGCAGCCACACAGAGAGGAGCAGCCACACAGAGAGGAGCAGCCACACAGAAAGGAGCAGCAGCCACACAGAGAGGAGCAGCCACACAGAGAGGAGCAGCCACACAGAGAGGAGCAGCAGCCACACAGAGAGGAGCAGCAGCCACACAGAGAGGAGCAGCAGCCACACAGAGAGGAGCAGCAGCCACACAGAGAGAAGCAGCCACACAGAGAGGAGCAGCCACACAGCCAGGCTCACAGGGTTAGCATCTTGTCCACCACCAGCAGACCGGGACAGACTACAGCAATGTTCACGTCCCGACAGAACGAGTCGCCGTGCGGAGGCTCACCTGCTGGCTCTCGTCTGAGAGGCTGTTCCCGTACATGAAGCAGCCCCGTTTGGAGGCGTGGCCATGGAGGTCCACATAGTAAGCCACGCCCCCCTCGTGAGCAGGGATTGGCTCCTCGTCTGTGAGTGTCAGCTCCAGAGGGATAAGAGGCGTGGTCTCTGAGGAACTTGGTGCTTGGTTCTTATTACAGTTGATCTCCTCTCCCTTCCCCGTTTCCGTGGTGACCCAGCCATTCTCCTCCGTCACCATGGGGACCTCTGGGAGGATGGGGTTAGAGTCTTTCCCGGAGTTGCGTTGGTTTAGGCTGAGCTCAAGGGCGGTGAGGGGAGGGGCTTGGTGTTGATTGGTGGTCTTGGTAGTGAGGGGAGGGGCATTGGTGTGTGTGTTGGGGTGTGTGTTGGGGTGTGTGTTGGGGTGTGTGTTGGGGTGTGTGTTGGGGTGTGTGTTGGGGTGTGTGTTGGGCTTTTGCAAGCGGTTGTGTGTGTGGTGGTACAACAGCAGCGCTTTGGCCCCGTAGATGGAGGGGTGCAGCTGAGGGCTGGGGTTTAGATACTGCCTGTTCAGGTTCACCCCCCTGGAATCAGTCCTGCAGACCACACACAGACCCACCAGCACAGACACCATCATTACTCCAGTCTACATCTGTACATCTCATGGATAATTCCTAACACGTTTCAAGTGGGAGTAAAGAAGTGTGTGTGTGTGTGTGTGTGTGTACCTGTAGTGGCCGCGGACCACCCCGTCAGGGTTGAGCATAGGAATGAGCTTGAAGACAAATATGTTTCGGAGAGCATGAGCACGCGGGTCGTCTCTCCTCAGGATGAAGTTGAGGAAACCGTTGAACACGAAGGACGAGGGTGTCTCGCCAGGGTGCACACGACTGCTCAGGAAGAACACCTTCACACACGCACGCACGCACACATCAATATCACCCCTCGTGCCACAACCACCACACAGAAAAGAGACTTTCTGTAAGAGTGGGTTACCCGTTTGCCTGGGAAGCGGTGTGGTCGGGGTGTGGAGGTGTCAGGGAACAGGTTGGGAAGGCGAGGCTCCCTCTCCTCATGCATCCCGTGACAGTTGGTGACAGTCAGGAGGTCGACCCTGTTGCCATCCAGAGTGTGACACAGCACCTCCCTGTGGTAGTACACACTGTCCTTCGCACTGGCAGACACAGAGGGATTCATTACATTTACATTTAGTCATTTAGCAGACGCTCTTATCCAGATCGACTTATAGTAAGTACAGGGACATTCCCCCTGAGGCAAGTAGGGTGAAGTGCCTTGCCCAAGGACACAACATCATTTGGCACAGGCGGGAATCGAACCGGTAACCTTTAGATTACTAGCCCGACTCCCTAACCGCTCAGCCACCTGACTCCTCATTACATTACACTTACTCATTCCACAGGCGCTTTCATCCAAAGGGATTCAGTTGAATGTGTGCGTGTTTGTGTGTGTGTGTGTATATACATATATATATATATATATATATATATATATATATATATATATATATATATATATATGTGTGTGTGTGTGTGTGTGTACCTGCTGGGGTTCAGTGCTGCAGTGCTGGGGTATTTCTCGTCCAGCTGTTGTAGTAACTCCTGGCTCTCCGTATAGGAGAAAGGGTAGCAGAAGGAGAAATAGGTGGTTGCTCCTCGCACCTCCAACAGCCGGTGGGTAAACGACAGGATGAACTGATTATCCACCAACTGAGAGAAGAAAGAAACAGTAGAGACAGAAGGAGAGAGAGAGAGAGAGAGAGAGAGAGAGAGAGAGAGAGAGAGAGAGAGAGAGAGAGAGAGAGAGAGAGAGAGAGAGAGAGAGAGAGAGAGAGAGACAGAGAGAGAGAGACAGAGAGAGTTGAGAAAAAGCAACAGCCTTCATGTTTTACACCGTTCATAAAGAAGCCTTTCTATGTGTTCATAAATATGATGCCCCTGTGTGTGTGTGTGTGTGTGTGTGTGTGTGTGTACCTCAGAGCTGGGTCTGTCTCGGACCCTCTCCCAGCGTGCCTTGCCAGGAAGCGTGCGTACGAGAGGGGCCATGCCCTGGCTGTACAGCTTGCTCTGCTTGTTCATGTTCATCACGTTAATCTTCAGCATCTTCCCAGGGATGCCACCACGAACACTGAAGTAGAACCATGACCTGCAACACACACACACACGGTACAATATCTACAATATCTTCATCCCCCCATTGGAGGAAATCCATTGAAAGTGCTTCCGATTCTTCTCGAGCAGGGGTCTGTGGCAGGGGAACCGTGGACAGCTACCTGCCTGTAGGTTTTCGCTAATCTAGAAAAAATCTACAGGCAGGCAGCTCTCCAGCAACAGAGCAACCAGAGACCCATGTTCTAGAGACTTCTGCCAGCGTTGCCAGGTTACCTGTTCCCATTCTCGTATTCCGTCCCAGCACAGTCTGGGCTGGTCCACACGTTGAACTCGTAGTCGGGGGCGGAGTTAAGGGCTGAGGAGGCGTTCCCTGTGGATGCAAGGTCTGCAGAGGGGGAGGAGCTAGCTCTCTCCACTTTCTCCACTCGTGCCAAGTTCCCTGAGTCGAAACGGGAGCTGAACACCACATTGCCAAACCGTGCCTCCATGATGCTAACCTCTCTTTCCCCTTAGGAGCCGCCTGTTACAAAACCACACAATTTTATTAATAAATAACAATGTTATTCTGAGGCATGTTGATATATATATATATATATTATAGTAGTGTTTTGTACTTTCTACGGTCAAGAGGCTCGGGAACACGCCCCCACACCAGAGTGCAACAAGACACGCCCCCACATCCAAAACACACAGCTCAAGAAGACGCAACAAACAATTGATGTTGTGTAGGTGAAGCTCATATTTCTGCCCTAAACTTACTAGTGAACATTCAGTTGAAGCTGTACACCAGTTAGAAAACAGTCAATGACATTGCTCTCACTTACGAGAGGGCCTTATCTTTTATTGTTACCTGGAGATTCGTCTTTTCTGTCAGGAATGTGGGACATCCAGTCTCGCTCGATGGCCAAGGGCTACTCGGGTTGGTAACTACCAACAACCATGTCACCTCTTCTTGACTCGTATTAGATGATAACGTAGCAACGCACCCCAAATGTGCTCAATCTTTAGTTGCTGTCAAATAAACGTCATGCAAAAACAACACTGACTGACATTGTCACTCGCTTGCATGGAACAGATCTGATATCCGGGCTGAAAACTGAATAGCTGAACTTGCCCGCTATTGTCTTGAATCTGTTTTTGATCATATGTATGCACTGAAGGCAATACGTTGTTAAATTGGAAGAAGTAGGCTAACACGCTAACATTAGCTCGTAATAGCTCGATCTACTGTAGCTAGCAGGAGGCTAAGTTATGCTAGCAAATGGACAACAGCAAAATTTAACACGAAGGACACGACAATCTAAGCTCTTGCCAAAAAAACAATTGCTAGAAATGTATAATTTGGTTTCAAGCGTGAATGAGTTTATTTGTCTTACTTATTCGTGAAATATAATCATTTTCGCGTTCGCGTCCTTTCAGATCACCAAGATGCTCTTTAAACCCAAACAAACCCACTACAACAGAGCGACAAATATCCGTGTGCTGATTGGCTCTCACAACAGAATGAAGTACGCACGCAGTAGCATGGCGTACATAGACTGGTTTGGAGGAAAACGAAATTAGTGGTTGTTCTGGCTCACATCAAAGAAAACCAGTATTCTCCTTCCCTCTGAAAGTGCTTTTAAAGATGTTGTTAGTAGAAAACATTGGAGGGTACGGGCAACGATACCGCTAACATCCGTATGTAAAATAAGCGCTCTACCGCTTAGGCTAATTCCCCGCTTTGTCCAGTTTAGATTTACTGTTGACAGTAATACAGTGTTGAATTTGATTTTTTTACTGTCAATTATGAATTATTATTATTATTATTGCCTGTTGCCCGCAATTTGTGTTAATTCATGTAAAAAATTATCTCAAAAACTCCATTCACTGAGGAATCTTAAACGTGATTAGTTCAAATAAAACGAAGCCTATACACATACAATTGTAAAAAAATAAAAATTTCTTACGCATGTTTATCATTACAGGAAAATATAACTACATAAAAGCCAGTGTCAAAAAATTCCACCTCCTTCGAGCCGGATTTGAACCAGCGACCTAAGGATTTCAGTGTCACTCTACAGTCCTCCGCTCTACCAACTGAGCTATCGAAGGGGATACAACTACCGCTGTAATGTAGCTAAATATTATTGTGTTCTGTAAAGTTGTTTATAGAGACGTAATTTTTTTAAAGATAACTATGATTCTTTATATTACATGGCTACAAATGAATAAAGTAAATAACTAGCAAACGTTCATTGGGGCTGAAATCTTTATTATAAATCATTTACATATACAAAGTAACAAATTAATCATTGTTTCAGGACACAACGGTCATAACGGCTCCTAATGAGCCAAGAAAGAGGAAAGGGACGCTAATTTTTCAAAGCATACAGGAGGTAGGTCGGAGAGCATTCATCACCCCACAACTCCCAACACGCGCACAATGCACACACGCACACAATAGGTCATCAGCTTTCAAGTTTAAATACATGAAGTAGGCAGCAGTAGTTATCCACAGTGCTCAGCTTTCAAATCACAAGAGAAGGGTGAGGACAAGACATGGGGTTGAATGGTAACAATTTTACACAAACATAAGAAAAGAGACGGAAAGAACAAGTGAAATGAGATAAGAAAAGATTAAAAACTTCACGGGAGCATGAGAGATAAATTAGGTAACTTCCATCTCAATCTCCATCTCTGCGCCTGCACTATGTGACCTCATTCCCTCAACCTCAAGGGGGATTCTACCAGTCCAACTGCTGGACTGGTAGAAAACTCTTCTGCTCTACACATGCTGCAGAGTGGATTTATACGTTTCAAATCTCATCTGAGGGAGCCAATCAGACCAGCAGATGTGACCCACCTCCACATCTCACACAGCCCAGATCCCTGACACAAAGGCTTTTTACTCGCTTACTGTTCAGCGGAAGCTTGGCGCGCAAACACACACCAAGACACATGCGCGCCCACACACACACATACATTGGACCAGTCTCCATGGTCACTGAGATGTAGCTTAAAAACCCTGCCCTTCAACACTCTTGTGGGCAAAGTATGATCACAAAAAAGGATTAAGGGTTGGGTTTTGATTCTGTTCCCAGCTGGACCGTTTCACAAAGGGAACTGTTCATAAAGAAATGCATATAAACCACTTATAAATCAGAGTATATATTTATAAAGATCCGTCATTCGTTTGTAAAATCAGATTGTACTGTGTTGTAGCGGGGATCAACAGATAGAAACAGGAGGGGCTTCTTTGCATCCAGAGTGAGAAAAGTTTAAGTAGAAAAACAACAGTTAGAAAATAGCATGCAGATCAGTAGAAATAAACCAGGAGACAAAACAATTTTGAGAAGGGTCCATTGTAGAGAAACTCTGCTTTCCTCCTTCCAGCACCTCTGGACATGGTTGATGGGGGGCCGAGAGGGGGGCCAACACAAGCAAAGATAGTCTCAGTGTGTGTGTGTGGGTGCGAGTGGGAATGTGTGTGGGTGCGAGTGGGAATAAGTGTAAGTTGTGTGTGTGTGTGTATGAGAGCTGAGCTGTGTGTGTGTCTGATGCGTGTCTCATGCCCGGGTCATCAGCTGCTGAGCCCAGGTCTTCAGGGCTGACGTCGTGTCCTGGAGCAGGTGCCAGGTGGAGTTGGTGAAGGACAACGCGTGGTCCTGAAGACAGGTTACAGACACCTCTCCACTGCAACACACACACGCACACATTTAGGTTGTCAGGTTCTATTACAGCGAGAAAACGTAAGCACATGGAACAGTCTCAACATTTTGAGTTTACTGACTTGCAAGAATCCTGTAGGCTGGTCCAGGCTTGTTGTAGTAGGCTTGATGTGTATGCCAGGGCGGGCAGCAGGTAGTTCTGATGGAGCAACAGCAGGAGCTGCTTCAGGTACTCCAGCACCTGGAACACGCTGTCTGGGGTGTTGGCGCTGAGCTGGAGGAGCAAAACAAACCCACCATCACTATGTAAAAATGCAACCACAAGAAAAATGCCTCTTCTCACCATCAACATGATTCATACTACATTTAGTTTCGTGTGTGTGTGTATGTATATGTGTGTGTCTTTTACCCATTCTATGAGCAGGGGTGTGTTTTCCCTGATCCAGGTGATGAGCTGGAGGGTGTTGTCACTGAGGTGGACCGCGGCAGCCTTCGTCTTGTCCCATCCCTGCTCCAGCACTGGTCCAAGAACACGCACACACTCAGAGTAATAGTAAGGGGTGTTGGTCTCCAGAGAGCTGCACAAAGAAACACACACACCGTATTCACTATCATCATCATCATCATCACCCTGCATCTTTAGGAAGATGCAAGAGCCAGTTTAAGCATGGTGGTGGTGGGTTTCAGGTTAGGGTTAAAGGTGAAGGGTCAGAGATGGAGGCAACGCACCTGAGGCCTTGCTGGGTGTACAGGGTCACCTTGTTCCAGGCCTGCAGAGACACAGCCATCACCCCTGAACTGTGCAGATACCTGGCCGTGGTGGAGTCTGAAAAACACAGCATCACCATGCCTTGGTACACACCGAGCACACGTCTGGAGAACACCTGGTGACCAGTGGAATGGATAGATTTGCTTGTGTGTGCGTGCGTGTCTGACCTGAGAATGTGCCATTTACTCTGACATCATGAGCAATAAAACCAGCAGCAAACACCAGCAGGACCAGCAGCAGCCTGGACCAGGGGAAGCCTCGGCCACGCATCTTCAGCTGAAGGCTCTTCAGGGTCAAACCAGGACAGGGAGACAGAATTAGGTTGAGGAAAAAAAATACATGAAACAGACAAAGTGGGCAGATGTGTATGGAGAAATAAGTGTCTGGGCCTTACATGGCACAGGGTATTGCACTCTGTAAGCTCCTGGGAGTCTGACACTTCTATCATCTCCTCGTTGGTCACTCTGAATGACTGGACGGTTTCTTCTAGATTCTTGCGCAACTGAAAAAAAACAAAGCACAAGGACTTGGTTATGATCGACCCTGGGGCCCGAATCCATGAGATGTCACAACGTCAATCAAATGGTACGGGTGGACCAGTACAGTAGGGACCCTACCTTCTGTGGCAGGGCGTTCCATGACTTCAGTAAATGCTTCAACAGGAGGCTGGAAAGAAAGAAAAGGCGGGGTTACGATTATAAAAGATGGATTTACAATAAGAATGTGTTGAAACAGGACTGGGGAGGGTGCGTGTCCTGACAGTTACCTGGACTGTGGAAGGTGTTTAGTGTACAGCTGCCGCCAGACACCCAGGCTCTGAACATCTACACACAAACACTCAGTCATGCTGCTCAGCAACTGCAAGGAGAGAGTGAAGAAGAAAGGGAGACAATGGATGCGAGTCCATTCAGAAGAACGGCATCTCTCTGACCCCAACGTGTACTCCCGTGCATGTGCCTCACCTCTCTCTTCATGTCGTTGGGGCAGTGAGGCGTGGCTCTGGAGAGGAAGGAGGGCAGGTAGGTGTGTAGCGTGCTCTCAGGCTTGACTCCGAACGCCAGGACCTTCAGCCGAGGGTACAGACGCCTGAGCTGCTCCTGGAGGCTGCGGGCGACACACACCGACACTGTGAGGACGTGACTAACAAGTAGGGGTGGGAATCTTTTTGTACCTCACGATTCGATTAAAAATCAATTCTTGGGGTCACAAATCGATAGAAAATCGATTCACGATTCTTCATATATATATATATATATATATATATATATATATATAGATAAAAAAGAAATATGACCATTTACATTTTTTACATTTGTGAATCGCTACAAGACTGAATCGTGATTCAAATGTGAATCGATTTTTTCCCCCTTCCCTACTCGTACATTGCATTTGTACAGAGAGTCTGGCCTCGCTCCATTGACAAGCATTGACTTCCTTGTAGGCGGGTACTCTGTTGAAGTTTAAAACTATTGGATCTGCCCAGAGCCACTCTGATCTGCCATAACCAATCGCTAGCGTTCGCCTTAGCAAATTCCTTCACCAATACTGTAACAGAGCTAGCTGCCGTAGCTGGAAAATCAAACTGTTCCCGAACCCCGTGGGGAGGAGGGCCACAACATCATGGCCACCAACAAAACTCAGCAAAACTTGTTCTTGCTCCGGCTTTAGCTGTTGGATATTCGGCAGCGTTGCCACAACGGACCGAATGGCTTTGCTCGCTCGCATCTTTCTCCGCCGCCATTACGGAACTACAACACAAACTAGCGCACAACATCAACGTCATCGTTCTCAGCCACTCCCTCTGTTCGCTGATTCGCCGGTAGAAAATCAACCTGAAAATCTGACTTGCGTACCTCATGGCCAGACCTATGTACAGAAGCAAAAATAAAATTGAGCGGAAGTACGTAGGAGGGCAGAGCCAGGCTAACCAACAAGGTCATCTGTGAGCAACTGTCCAGCCGTCAGGCCGCGTTGCTACGCGGAAGAGACATTTTCTTACTCACCTTGGCGACAGGGCGTTCTTGGGCATGTAGGCAAAGTCCAGCAGAGGAAAGAACTCTTTGGGACCCATGATGCCGAAACCTTTCGTCAGGTTCGTATGAAGCCTGGGGAGAAAACACACATTACACACACACACATTACACACACACATTACACACACACATTACACACACACATTACACACACACATTACACACACACATTACACACACACATTACACACACACATTACACACACACATTACACACACACATTACACACACACATTACACACACACATTACACACACGCATTACACACACGCATTACACACACGCATTACACACACGCATTACACACACGCATTACACACACGCATTACACACACGCATTACACACACACATTACACACACACATTACACACACACATTACACACACACATTACACACACACATTACACACACACATTACACACACACATTACACACACACATTACACACACACATTACACACACGCATTACACACACGCATTACACACACGCATTACACACACGCATTACACACACGCATTACACACACGCATTACACACACGCATTACACACACGCATTACACACACGCATTACACACACGCATTACACACACGCATTACACACACGCATTACACACACGCATTACACACACGCATTACACACACGCATTACACACACGCATTACACACACGCATTACACACACGCATTACACACACGCATTACACACACGCATTACACACACGCATTACACACACACATTACACACACACATTACACACACACATTACACACACACATTACACACACACATTACACACACACATTACACACACACATTACACACACACATTACACACACACATTACACACACACATTACACACACACATTACACACACACATTACACACACACATTACACACACACATTACACACACACATTACACACACACATTACACACACACATTACACACACACATTACACACACACATTACACACACACATTACACACACACATTACACACACACATTACACACACACATTACACACACACATTACACACACACATTACACACACACATTACACACACACATTACACACACACATTACACACACACATTACACACACACATTACACACACGCATTACACACACGCATTACACACACGCATTACACACACGCATTACACACACGCATTACACACACGCATTACACACACGCATTACACACACGCATTACACACACGCATTACACACACGCATTACACACACGCATTACACACACGCATTACACACACGCATTACACACACGCATTACACACACGCATTACACACACGCATTACACACACGCATTACACACACACATTACACACACACATTACACACACACATTACACACACACATTACACACACACATTACACACACACATTACACACACACATTACACACACACATTACACACACACATTACACACACACATTACACACACACATTACACACACACATTACACACACACATTACACACACACATTACACACACACATTACACACACACACATTACACACACACATTACACACACACATTACACACACACATTACACACACACATTACACACACACATTACACACACACATTACACACACACATTACACACACACATTACACACACACACATTACACACACACATTACACACACACATTACACACACACATTACACACACACATTACACACACACATTACACACACACATTACACACACACATTACACACACACATTACACACACACATTACACACACACATTACACACACACATTACACACACACACATTACACACACACATTACACACACACATTACACACACACATTACACACACACATTACACACACACATTACACACACACATTACACACACACATTACACACACACATTACACACACACATTACACACACACATTACACACACACATTACACACACACATTACACACACACACATTACACACACACATTACACACACACATTACACACACACATTACACACACACATTACACACACACATTACACACACACATTACACACACACATTACACACACACATTACACACACACATTACACACACGCACGCCTTCAGCGGAAAACCTGCCGTGTTGTAACATTATATTCACAAGCTGAAGACACACTTACAGGAGGAGTCTCTCCAGGTAGGCTATGGCGTACGATGACAGGGCCTTCACCCCCAGCACGGGCAGCATGATTCCCAGCCACACTATGTCACACAAAGAAAACACTCGGGTCACGATAGAGGCAGGAGAATTTGACACTTTTAGAGTGATGACTGAACCACCATAACCTACCGCTGCACTCAACAAGGCAGCCCAAATAATGTAACAGACAACAAGCTGTCTGCCCCTCCCACCCCTTAATGCTGTCTTCACACCAAACATTTGTGTTTACTCGTTTTTAACAGTTTTTCTTCTGTTGTCAACCATGTGCGAAATGACAACTATAAACAAATAAGAAGTTGTGTCGTATAGCAGAGGAGGCCCACTGACAGCGACAATAATCTTGCCCTCCATTTCTTCTAAAAATTCTTCACAACAATGATAAACTTTCATGACAGTGTCACACTAATTTCTCAAGCAAAGACGTGAATAGCGCAAATTTGCGTGTTTGCATTGACTTTACATGTGATCTCGCCGCACCAAAAATTTGCTTCGTGTTCGGCGTGAACACAGTAAAAGGAAAACACGACATCAGTGAGGCATGCTATGCTAAGCTAGCCCATTGCAATATGGCTAGTAACTCAGTCATTGTTCATAGTCTAAAAATGATAATAATTTAGGATATTTGTTTTAAGACATTTAAAAAGGATCAAAATCAAGGAAATCTTTCTGGGATTGTAACTTTTTGGTTGTGTTAAGGACATACCGAAACATGACACTGTCATATCGAACTTAACCGGGAATTTTGTGAAATGTCACACACTTAATATATACAAATACAGCATATACAGAGTGTGTGTGTGTCTTATTACACACACATCTTGCTCCAGAGGTCTCTTTGACCCAGAACTCTCGCCAGCAAACATGAACTGTGCCAGGTGTTGGGAAAGTGGAGCAGAGGAAAGCTGATCCACATGTTCAGCCAGAGGAAGGCTGAACATGTGGATCTGAGGGGGGACGGGGGTCTGTGTGGGTCACCTCGCAGCCCATGACTGAGGTCATGGAATCCAGCCTGGCCCAGGGCCCACATGATGGTCAGACACTTCACTGGACGGTTCTGAACTGACCGCAGCAACTCCAGATACTGGTGTGTGAGAGAGAGAGAGAGAGAGAGAGAGAGAGAGAGAGAGAGAGAGAGAGAGAGAGAGAGAGAGAGAGAGAGAGGCGGGGAGACAGAAAATAGAAATATGAAGACAGATAAAAAGAGAAAAAAGGGGAAAAACCAAGAGATAAATACTGAGGCTATTGTAAGTTATAACTGTGGAACAATATGAAGGAGTTGTGAATGTGTATCCATGAATGTTAACTCAGTCCACCAGAACGTAGAAGCGTTTATGTGTCTGGCAACACAAGTGTGTTGTTCTAGTCATATCACCAACTGCATTTTTTCCCATTTTTATCTCACTTTCTCCCACACACAAATCAGTTTTCTGACCTTCATGCCTCAGAGAGACCTTGCAATGTCCCTAACTTGTCTGGTAATTTATTCCTTCGCTCTCCTTTCTTCTGAGCTGATCAATAACTAGCATTCCGAATCGACGCCATGCACGAGTGGCTGTGGACACACTGCTGCAGCATCCTTACCAGGCCGGTATTGCTTCCCATTCTAGGGAACTTTGTAATCATCGTGACAATCCAACAGATAAATCAGCTCAAAATGCCACGTCATCTTGCTCAACTTCAAGTTCAGTTGCAGAAAGGACAGCAGACTGAAGCAATAGTCACACCCCGCAGACTCAAGGTTATATTATCCCAGACGCTTGCACACACACCCCCCCCTCTCTTCTCTTCTTCTCTCCTGTCCCCACCCCTCCTGTCCCCACCCCTCCCCTCTACCCCCCTCCCCTCCACCCCCACACCCTAGACAGCAAAAGACCCAAGACAGCAACACCCACACCACGCAGCAAACACACACACTCACTTCGACAAGGTTTTGTGTGGCTATTCTTGGCTTGTCCTGTAGGATGGCCTGAATACAAACTCTGTAGCCGTGAAGAGACTCCCCTGGAAGCAAAAACACGGGGGTTGGAATATCTTGGAAACAACGCAAAACACTCAAAGAAAAGTAACGCTAATCGTGCCTGACATCCAGTCGAATACATTTTTCATGAGTTATTCTTTCTTGATGTGGTAAGATGATCTGTATGTACCTGTATGTTTGTCCAGCTCTCTGAGCATAGTATAAACACAATGGTCAAAGAAGTCTGGCAGGGTGTCACTACATCGACCAATAAGGCCCTTAATCACATTTTTTAACTCTTTCCCAGCAAGGCAGTATGGGTAATCTGAAAGTAAAAGGGAGTAAAGGAAAGCACGTTAAAAACACATTTGTGTTTATTTCAACTGTTACAGTTCTGATTGTGACATGGGATTGAACGTTACTGACCGTGAGCATAGCTACTGAGTGTGGGCTCTGAGTCTGGAGCGGTCAGTTTGTGGTTGAGATAACCAGCCAGATCTTTAACCCACACGGAGGGATTCTCTGGGAATAGAGTCTGACTGCGCTCCAACTGGTGCTTCAAGTCCCCAACATCAAACTAACATTTAGTAGAAGAGACAGATAGAGGAAGGGGAGAGGAATCAGAAACAGAATATCCGTTAATCCAGACGAAATATCCAGGAATGCTCATAATTAACTGTGTAACTGTTAACCGACAATACGAATGTTTTACCGGTTAAATAGTGTTGTCATTAAAGCAACAAAGTCGCTAGATTTAGTCACTTTTAACATTCCCTAGTGACAAAAAAAGTTGTGTCTAGCGACTAGCAACCAATGTAGCGACTTTCTGATATTTTGTCCGTCTCCTTTTTCATTGTTGAGCAGCAGCAACATAGCCTGTAATTGTACTTTAGGGTTGTTATAGCCTCCAATCATGTAGGCACAGCCAGCGCTCTCGGATTCAATGGTTTGCGTTTTGTTAATCTTTTTTTTTTTCTGTTGTTAATGATGCTATTTTAAAATCAAACCAGTATGAGTTTTTTTTTTATTCAATTTTTATGGGTCACAAACACTCATCCATTCAACATTTTTAATCTTAATCTTTAAAGCGGTTAATGGTTGTTAACGACCATCTGTAATCGGTCCCCCAAAAAAATCTCCAAAATGAGCATTCCTTCTCTGTGAGCCCACATTTCACATCACAGATCAAGCTATTTCTGAAATAAACTTGTTAACGACTAGTCTTTGCGGTATGTATTACTCACGGCTTTGAAGGCATCCTCTACTGTTTTATGCTGAGTGGATGTGGGGGCCGGGGTTGACGCCTTGGGCTTGCTCGACGCAGGCTTCTTGTGTTGGGGCTCAGCCGGTGGCGGCACCTGTTCCTTGTTCTGCTTCTTGTTCATCTTCTCAAAACCGTCAAATACGTTTGTTGACATCTTCAGGGGAGCTGTAACAGAGTTGGGCCGGGGGTGAGAGCAGAAGGATGCAGATTTGTAGTCATGGGATTGACTGTAAAAGAAAATCTTGTAATAGCGCCTACTGCACGATTCTCCATTCAAATCTCTCTGTTCGAAATGTTAACCAAAGGATTTAACTCTTAAAGATAGCCCCTCCCTCTGTTCTTCTCTCCTCCCTCCTCTCTAGCATGTTGTCCCACCCACTGAAGTGATAACTGGTCCTCTCAGTTTGTCACACACCACCACACAGGCCTCTCCCAAGATCCAGGCTTCAACTGTGGAGTTAGAATGTGTTGCAGCTGAATACGGCATGGTGGGAATGCATCAATATGTTTATCAGTTACACCACAAGGCCTTCCACTCCTCACCTCCATCCTGCTCCTACCCACCGACCTGTCCCCTCACTGCCCACTAGATGAGGTGTTGACAGGGGTTACCAGTTGCTCACTGATCATTCTACCCTCTTGCCCAAAGAACTAGAGCTATATCAGATCTCACACACATGGTGTGAGTTCTGTTTAGAGAGTGTGCAAGGTACGGATAAAGCTATGATGAATAGGACAAAAAAAACTAATTGCAAGTAAACATCAAACAATACACACACACACTCCTCTCGTATAGCTGCAACATGACATGACAGGTTTGTGATACCCAGGTCTAACCACTCTGCTTGAAAGAAACCTGAAGTGCTAAAGAGCTTAGGAGCATAACTTTATAAATCTGAATCAGGAAGACACTGGAGGTAATGGGTGGAATACAGATGAGTGGGGAATAGTGTGTGTGTGTGTGTGTGTGCGTGTGCGTGTGTGTGCGTGTGTGCGTGTGTGCGTGTGTGCGTGTGTGATGGGAGAGGAGGACAGTATGGGGTGTAATCTGAGAAGTGTTCACCAGAGACGGCCTCACTGCTGGGTGGGCTGGATTTTAACACCGACAGCAGAAGAATGCCAAGCAGAACGGCTGACATAGAGATGCATCAGAGATGACTGCCAACACACACACACACACACACACACACACACACACACACACACACACACACACACACACACACACACACACACACACACACACACACACACACACACACACACACACACACACGTCTGCTGTGGGCTTCAAGGAGAAAAGCATGACATAGTTGAACAAAACTAAATCTGTGTTTGCAGTCTCATGATCTAAAAGACAGAAGTCTCTCAAGGCCACAGCTCGAGATTCTGCATTCATCTTAGACTTGCTCCTCTAGTTGTCTAGTCTATTTGCGTATTTGTCTGCATCGTTTTTCTCCCCTTGACCGATCTGAATTGGCACAGATAATGTGTTGGCACCCCTATTCTACAAGGGAGACTTTGGACTTTTATCACAAAGATAGTAATAATACACTGCATACTGCACAAACAACTCAGATAACACGAATTAAAGGGACCGTTAGTTTTGTTCACGTGGAGAAGGTACACACTTTATAACACATGAATGCAGTTGTACCAGCTGTCAGGTTAGAAGTGTAGTATTGATGTGGCTGGAGTTGATTTGCTGGATATATGTCGCAACAACAGTCAACTTAAGTTTTGCACTTATCCTTAAATTAATATATTTTCATAATTTTTTTAATACCTATCACGATGTAACTTCTAATGGGCATCTTGTAACACGACTCGATACCCCATGCTAGGATGACAATTAATTTGTTGACATATGCCAGCCAGCTGTAGACTTAATAGCTTAATTTTTCTTAACTAAATCCCACCGTCAATCTTACAACATGACAGGAGGAACGTGCTTTAGTAATTAGAAATAATTGTTGTCTTGAAGATAACTATCTAGCTAATATATTACCGAGCCATTAACGCTGTCAGTCAACGATCTAAGTATTACTGTAGTGTAGCTAGCAAGGCTAGAGCTAGCTTGCTAGCTAGGCAGCAGTCTCCGCTTTAACCTGCTGTGTGTGAACGACAGGCGAGGACGATGTACAGCTAGCAGCTAGAGCTAAGCAGCCAACCAGTCTAGCTAGCTATCCAGCTCCTGTAGCCGACGTGTCATTAAACCTAATACCAAAATCCCTCAACGCGACTGTAGTTTGCTAACGTTTAAGTCGCAGCTACAATGGCCGGTAAACTGTATACTTACGAAGCGTGTGGAGGTTCGATTCCGTCAACGCTTTCCTTCCCCCACCGGATTTCTTGTCAGCCACCGGGTTTTTTCCTCCTGAGCTGTTTGGTTTCTTCCCTTTCTTAACTACTTCCCACTTTCCAACCGAACCATTATTAGAAGCCATTTCAAGCGTCTTGCTTAAATGTTGGATATCTTGGTTAAGATTAATGTATCTGCTGGTTCCTGGTTGCTAGCCTCCACCCCGCCGTGCGTGCTAAATAATGGGCGTCCGGTTTGACAGTGAGAGGATTTCATACCCGTGCCACGTCTCCTTGTCGATATGACGTCAGACTGCCTCTTGAATGAACAGACCGTTAGTTTATTGAATTAGAAAACTGCATGAAACTTGCCTTGAATATAAACCAAACTTCTGATATGCACAAATCATTGCGATGAACACATCTCCATGGTAACAAAATAGGTAAATAACATCATGACTTACAGGAGTGAAATAAGGCAAATAAGGGCAGTTTCAGGATGGTTATGAATGTATGTATTCGAAATACTGCTCTGGTTAGGATAATAAATACTCATATACTGGGTTGTGTGATCTCAAGATTATAACAGAGATGCTGTCCCCGATATGCCAGATAGATCCAGCAAAGTGGTTCAATATTGATATTCTGCAAATGGATGCATTCGTCCTTTATTCCCTCTCATTATTTCTCACCGCGTGACTGAACAAGATAGGGCAGATGGAGGTAACTCCTCTGCACGGCATCCACAGATCAGTCAAGTCAGATCACTGATGCCATCAAAGGCCGAGGATGGATTCAAGGCCGGATGAAATGAGTTGTTGGGATGTTGCGATTTGAGAAAGACACAAAGACAAGGAGAAAGACAGGGAAAGATAGACAATTCATCTACATAAACGCTTACTCATGTAGCGTTAAGCTCTGGAGCGTGTGGAAGCCTAGCAGTGGAGGCTCGTCATGGGAGGATTTTCCTCTATGGAAGCAAATCAGTGACATAATATTTTGAATTTTAAAAAGGCATTAATATTGAAATTTAACACCATCGATTTTGATGGTTTTGAATTCACCTCTTTAAAATTGAAATATTATTTTTTATAAATGTAAAAATATAATCTGTTGGTTGGTTGGCTGGCTGGCTGGTAGGCAGGCAGACAGGCAGGCATGCAGGTAGACAGGTAGGTATACAGGTAGACAGGTAGGCAGGTAGGTAGGCAGACAGACAGGTAGATAGACAGGTAGACAGGTAGACACGTAGGTAGACAGGTAGACAGGCAGACAGACAGACAGTTCAATCATTAGTCAAGGTACGGCTCAATGATTGGTTACAGTCAAACAAATGTATTACAGTCTTGTGACGCCCACAGATGTCGGATTCATTTCATATTAGCCTATTGTCAAAGTTTTATATGTATTGGTTACTATCAAGATGTGAAGTTTATTTAGGCAAATATGCCAATAAAGTTATCTGTATCTTTTTTAAACAGTGGGCTTTGTTGTGTAAAATTGTCCCATGCCCGCAGTGATTAGATGCCAATTTCCCTCTTGGTCAGCCGGCCCATTTTTTTTATTTAAAATTTTCCACGCAGTATTTATTCTTTCTCCTGCCCTCCCGAATGTTTTTGCCAATAGTTTAGTTTTTAGTGTATAGTCAAATGACTTGTATGAAAAAAAACTGACTACTGCAGCTCTGATTGGGTTTGAACCCCACATTTTTATTTTGTTTCAGTAATAAAACTCCATATGATGCATGTTTATCACATGGCTGCCATGGCAACACGAGGGGTGAGAGTGAAGGGCTCGTACCTCCTCCCGTTGACCCAATTTCTGTTAAATCACCGAAATCTCACTAATCAGGGCTGTCAATCATAACAAACCACATCTCCTGTTACTAGGCAACCACTGGGGCGTTTTAACGCTGTGCAACATATCAAAACTCAATTAAATTAAATACGGCAACTCAAAATAAAAATAGCAGCTAGAAACTTCTCGACTCAATAAATACATTTTCAATTATTAGCATTATAGCCTCTGTGTAGATTTGAGTTTGCATTTGTTTCCTTGTTGTAATTTAAGAGCCAGACATTGTGTTGGCCTTCACTTCTGAATAAATAAGTTTCACATTGACTCCTCTTAACAGCCAGTTTAGCCATTCAACGCAAATGCGACTCTGCAGGATAAGAATTATTTAAAAAAATAGAATTGCGTCTTTCGTCGTTTGGCCTTAGCCAGGTACTGCATGTTGGCATTATGAATCTTCTGATTGGTTTGTTTTGCTACAGTTAGTGCAAGGAACCCACCCCAACCCCAAATCCCGAAATTCTGCAAAAACTGAAACCATAAAGAGCCAAAACATCATGCTGTCTAGTAAACAGGCTGTTGACAAGCCTTAAAAACAAACTTACTCCAGCAAACAACTTGATGAGTGCGAATGTGGTGTTGCTGTGTCAGAATGGAGTGAACTCACTCACTGATGCACTCTCAGCAGAGCATGTATTGCCTCTGAGTGTGCATGAATGTAGTGTATGATATGTATATTCACATGTATGCAGGACATGTTCTCAGAATGTACGCAGCGGAGGTGTGCATGTGAACACGTGTGAACACGTGTAAGCAGGTATCAGTGTGACTGGAGGAGGAGTGACATGTCTTTGCAGATAGGTGGCGCTCTTGGTTTTCGGCTCCAAGTGGTGTGAAGCCCTGTACTCAGTTACATTGACCTGACAGGGCGAACCACACTCATGCAAACTAACATGCCCCTTAGTTCGCCTCAACTGGCTAGCACTGTGACACAGATAGCTACCCCCTCTCACATTAGAATGCAATGTAGCCACACAGGGCTGACATGGTCCAGACAGGTCTAGGGTTAGCACCTTACACTAGCACACCGCACTGTACAACATTGTCAGAATGTAGTGCATAAGGACTACGGCATAAGGGAAAGGGGAAGGGGTGTACATTAAAAAGAGGGGTGTGTGAGAACAGTGAATGGGTGAGTCAGAGAGAGAGATGGAGTGGTAGAGGGAGAGCTGCAGACACCAGGCTGCTCAGTACTCCTCCGGATCCCCCTTTGGTGAGTCCACAACGTCCTCATCCTCTGGCGGAGCAAAGCCGTCCTGACAAACGCAACACAGGTTTGTGTTGTTAGGCATGCACAATGTATGTGTGCGTGTGTATGTATGTGTGTGTGTGCCTGCGTGTATGTGTGTGTGTGTGTGTCTGTGTGTATTTGTGTATGAACTATACCTCTTTGTTTGTCAATACCTCTGTAGCGTAGAGTATATCCATGATCTTGCTGAGTGTAGTGCTGTTTTCATTCTCATGCTCCTGACAGATCAGCTCGATGTCCCGGAGTTTGCTGAAGTAGAAATCTCTCTCCTTCTCCAGACCGTCCACAGTCAGCTTCAGGTCCAGCAGCTGCAGACACAGAGGAAGAAGAGATCAGGGGGTAGAAGGATCACCATGTGTGTTTCTGGAACACAGCGTGCGTGGATGTGTGTGTATGTGTGAGTGTGAGTGTGTGTGTGTGAGGTAGGCTACCTGTTGGTTGAGTTCTATGATCTCAGCGTCTCCTCCATTGCGGATGGGCGCTGCCCTCTTGATGGGGACATTGTTGATCTGCCGTGGGACGGTGGGGACATTGTTGATCTGCCGTGGGGGGTTGGGGATAGGCTTGTTTGCAGTGGGAGATGTCCTCTGGGGACCTGGAGATTCAGCAACCAGCAGTCCAAAAGTATCAGCGTGATTCTCTCATGATATGTTCTGAAATCCAGGTCACACTGTAAACTAAACCTAAAACAACTTTTATCTCAGTCTGGAATGAATGAATGACCAAAAATAAGAAAAAGTATCTCTTTGGATGCACATACAGTGGATAGGTATACTTAATTTGACAGACAATGCTATGCTTACTAAATCCAAGTCCAGTAATATGTATTGGTGCTCCCCCTTATGCCAGTAGATGGAATTAAAATGAGAGTAGAACATTTTTATTATCTAGCCAGTCAGTGTTGTAGTCCATAACTAAGCAACTTAACTTATCAACATGGGTGTAATAGGCCATGCCCAAGAGTATGGCTTGAAAGACTAGCCCAACCCTCATCTAACCAGCAAATAGCAAACTAGGTCATTCAAAACAATGTCAAATTGCCTTCATGCTAACAATGAGGCCAAATGTATGGTACAGTGTACAAAACAAATACAAAAAACAAAACAAAGCATGAACCTGTTGAATGTTCAACCTAATCCAGTACAGTCTCACACAAGACTGAGGTGAGTCTGGAGGGAGTTCAGGATGGGATGCCAACAAAACAAAACAAACGTTCCAGCAAAACAAAAGTGTCAAAGTATTGCTGTTGGATTTCCAAAGACATACTGCAGCATGACTACTGAGGATGACTGAGAGATCACCCCCCCCCCCCCCCCCCCCCCAGAGAAGCAGCACTGACAGGAAGGAGGGGAGGACACACACTACAGAAGTAGTTAACACACACATATTTCAGCTGTAGGGCAAAACACACACTCTGCAGTTATGGTGCAAAACACACACGCACAAACACACAGACTTCAGTTGTTACCTGGGGGGCGGGAATGTCGTTTAGGTTTGTGGGAAATGAGTTCACCTGGGTTAGGGGGGAGTGGCACACTGGAGTAAGAGCAATGCAACGCAAGGTGTGTTTGCGTGCGTTTGTTTGTGTGTTTGTGTGTGTGTGTACCTGGGTTGGGTGACGGGGTTCCCTCCTGGCCTTGTCTTGTTTGTTGAGGGTCATACTCTTTTCCATCATAGTTGGCATCGAAAAACTTTTTAAACCACTGAATAAACTCAAAGTTATCCTGAAACTTTCCCTTCACCAGTCTCTCCACTGGAATGATCTGAGGGAGACACAGAAACAGACAGAAAGAGTGACAAAGAGTTAGAAAGTGAAAAAGAGACAGAAAATACACTGACAAAAGTGTGTGTGTGTGTGCACGCTGTCACCTTGTCAATAGTCATTCTCTTGAATGAAGCCTGCAGAACTTTGAAGTTGTGGATGAACTCGTGTTCCAGACGGGCCTGAAATTTCACCTTCTTCAGTAGTATGCATCCAGGAAACAACATGTCCATGAACTGGCAGTATGCAGCACCTACACACAAACACACACACACAGAATAAAAGGCAATAGTGTAATACGCAAGTAATGTATCGCACAACACAAAAGGTGTGTGTTTGTGTATGTGCGTGAGTTACCTGAGCAGAGCTGTTCTATCTTGGTGTAGGTGAGCTGTAGAGAGTCGTTCACCCAGGCCAGCATGTCATGCCTACTCATGTTCTCTATGGTCATCGAGGTGGAATAAACATTCACTGCCATCCTCCTGCCACACACACACACACAAAAGACATAATACACACAGTAAGTTCGCTTAACTATTATACAGGGTTGCCATCAGATGGCTAAACTATAAGACCACTGGTCGCATTTAGAGGGACATGGCTCTATGCGTGGTGTGCTCAGCGTGTGGGAGTGATTGACAGATCACCCTGCTCTCCATGTGAGATTCACGATAATCCCATTACAACCACCTTATAGACGTACACTAGGACACACACACGGTTTAGAATACACTGTTACGTATTCCATGTAGACCATCAGCAATTAAGAAGACATGAGAGTTCTAGAAGCAGCACCACCAACACCCCCCCCCCCTCCCACACACACACACACACACACACACACTCTTCTCACCCACCTGTTACTGGTATTTGTTCAAGTTATCCGTTTGAATGTAGCAGTGCTGGCTCTCTGGATACACAGGCCTACAGAAAAGAGATAAGCAAAACAATCACTTTGCCTGTTATTACCACACAATGAATGATTACCCTGCTACTAATCTGATGATCTAATCCCCTTCCAGGTAAACATGTCTAAACACATCATAGTTTTAACAGTGATCACAAGATGCACTAATGCTGCACCAACGAGGCCTCCGCATTTGTACGGCCGGCCAAATATGGACCTCTGCCACAGGACGGTTCTACATCATTCCTAGACAGGAGAGAGGGGGATGGAGGGATGCAACAATATGTGGAAATATTGGGAGTGGAAAACTCACTATGACAAACACCTACAGGAAGCCCTGACTATAACACACATACACACACCAGGAAAATCCAACATGCACAATTAGCCTGCTATCCACTAGCTTTGCAAGCAGCAAAAATAGTAGGAATCTGGCTAATATTCGTATTTTAGCTGCACCTAGGAGGGCTTTGTGGTGTCCGAGTACAGACTAACCCGCGATTATAATAAGATTCCAACAAGTTTATATAAAAACAAGTACTTTCAGATGTGAACAAATATAACGAGGATAAGCCTGTGTTTGAATCTGTAGTGTGTGTATGTATGTATGTGTATGTATGTGTGTGTGTGTGTGTGTGTGTGTGTGTGTGTGTGTGTGTGTGTGTGTGTGTGTGTGTGTGTGTGTGTGTGTGTGTGTGTGTGTGAAACCCTAAACCGGGACAATCCGAATGAGCGCAGCTCAATGATGATGACCGTCTCTTTCTATCTCGAGAACATTCTACGCATTCTTTAAACATTGCATCAACTCAGACTGGCTGTTGTCAGTATCTGTGCCCATCTTTGTGATACAAAATACAGTATTGGGTTGTTTGAATTCCAGTTCTTGATATGAAAACGGGGCTACTGTTAGTCGCCTACTGCTTTCAAGTGACAGGTGTGACTTGGTGGTTTGTCTTTCCCAGAGCCATAGAGACAAAACACAGTCATAACATTTACCTCTAATCTTTCCTGTGGCGAAGATTAAAACTCCCACCCAACCTGACATAATCACCTACCATCTATCATAAATACAAGCAGCCGAGGTACTTACTCTTGACTGTATCATTAAAGAAATATTCAGCCGTTTACCTGAGGTAGGCTACTGGATTCTGTTTGTTAACGGGATGGAATGCACGGGTTAACTCAGACGGTTTAGTGCGTAGCCAGGGTGCTGTAGAATTTAAGCTGCGTCGGTAACGCGCTCGATAGCAAGCTAACGTTAGCAACGACAAACTAGGCCTAGTGTTACAACTGCGTATTATATTAGTTTTAGAGACGAGAAACCATTTAAACCAAAACAAATGAACTGGGCACCTAGTTGATTTCAGTGATGCTGTCAAACTGAGGTACAGTTTAGTCTGCCGTACCCCCTCTGGAGGCATCGTTTAATATCACACATGATACAAGCACAAAATATTCAAACTGCGTCTGACTGGCATGCCATATGGCTTTGTGGCAACAAGAAGTATATATGAATATCGTTTACCACAAAAAAAAATCGCCCTTCTAAGTAACGGTTACTATCATTCATTTGTTCATTCGAGTTCAAGTTAAGTGACTACTCACTGTCGTTAAAGGGCTGTCCTGTTATCCTCTGTGTGTCGCTGCTGATGAGTGCGTCGCCTGATACTATCCGTTGCTAAAGCCAGCCTGTTCTCTCTGGCTGTCCGGGTTGCCAGGTTTTTATAGCACTATCCCCCTAAAGAGTAGCTACGCAGTCTATTCAATACCCAACATATGGCTGATTTGTGTGGTAGCTTGTTAGACTAATTTCTACAATTGCTCCTATAAACCCCATACCAAATAACTGCATGACTATTGGGCTATTTCTCATTGAATTTAAATATGTGCACCCATTACATTTATATCAGAGGCCAGTGTCCTGTTTTTACACTTTTACAATCTTTTCTGAGCTTTCACACAAACCCCAACCTTTAATATATTTTCAGAGCTTAACAGCATCTGGTTTCTGCTGTCAATGGTCAGATCCAGCCCTTTCAAAACCATTACCAGTGCCTTTAGGCCCCTTTAAACAATGTTTCACTGGGTCCCTCAAAATACATTATTGATCAGTGATGGTCATGTAATCCCAATCCATCCAGACTTTTGTGGTTCCCATACAACTGCAAGCCCTGACTCATTCTCCATATAACACTGTTGTCATATCAACGGTCAAACTTTTCATGCTCTGCTTCTGTAACATCGTGTTTGAATGCAGCATTAATAAAAGTACAAAGTTAAGGGACATGATGAACAACTGTGTTTTTTCAGGCTTTAATTCTTCAATCATCCGTATGTTAAGAAACAAGCAGCCACGTACAGATTCAATAGGTTCACTGTCCAACACAACTCTACATGGACACACAGTCATTTACCAGTAACAGTGCCTTCAAAACAACGGAACCATCCAACAATAAAAAGATTAAAGGTTGCAACGATAAAAAAAATTATGATAAAAAAACAGCACCGGTTGATATACCTGCACGGAAGTGTGGCATAGGTGATTCGTGTTGGCACAAATGCTCCATCAGTTTAAAAAACAATATATTCTAAATACACAAGGACACATGATGGATAAATATAACACTGTTGGTCAGCAATGAAACACATCAATAGACGCGGTGAAAGGACTAATAGTGAATGGGTGGAATCATTAGTGTTTGTGAGACAGTGCAGCTCAATCTTTCTTGCCGGTCGGAGAAAATTCTCAGGGCGTCCCTTTTAACTATCATTACACTACCAACTGACCCTTAATCGACTTGTCCTTTATCCCTCGTATTCCTTCTTCCACCCTTGCATTATCCCTTCCTTCTTTCCTAATCAGGTGTGGGCAGGGCTGGGCTGTGTCAGGTTGGGGCTGAGTCTTGGAGCAGTAGTGTTCAGTTAGCTGGGAGTGGCTGTGGAGGTAGGGAGATCAGCTTTCCCCTAACCTAAGACCCCACCATCTGTTGTCAGAGTGTTTAGGCAGTTGGATTTCATCACCACACAGCACGGTTTGTGATGATATAACACCACTTTTAAAAGCAAGTCGTACATACCAGGAAACCAGCCACAGGGGTGGGGACATCACAGACAGAAACTAGGGTTTTCCATGGAAACAAGGAGAAGCACATTGTACTAACTAATCTAAAGCGATGATGTGTCTGTGATTATGCATTGTGCACCAATGTGTGCTTGTGTGTGTGCGTGTGTAAGTGTGTGTGTTAATGTGCGTTTAAAAGGGGATATAGATATTTTACTGGATTCGGTTTCTACCATTGTTTATCTATTCCAGTCAACACCAATTCGATCAACACATCAAAAACTGTACTGGTTTTATCCGGTCACAGAAGTTGCTTTAGGTAAATATCAGACAATGAGCAGCACTTAAGTTGATTACATTTTGTAAGATCATATCAGTTTAGGTTAAACATCACCTGTTAATTAACTCATTCTACTCTCTTATAAACCATCTCTATCACTCAGTTTTAAGTCACTCCAATTAAAATTCATAGATATCACAAATTACTCATTGTGAATTAGATTTGTCAACAAGACGTAACAGTGCTTACTAGTGGATTTATTTTCCCCTCTTAGTCTAACCCTGTGGTAGAAAATCAGTGCAGTTTTTCTGGTTGCTCAGAAATGTACAAAAACTTCGGCCCCAAGGCTCGGACAACTGGCATTCCAGCGTCCATGGTTACCAGATGCCACTGGATCGTCCGCCAGGTGGGGCAAGGATGCGGGCTGAGGACCTCTTGGGGATATGGTCGTCCACTTGGGAGCCTGAGTGAAAACACAGCAAACATGAGTCATACCCTGATAACTCATGTCTGATACAATCATACAAGCTGCACCCACCCACCCACCCACCCACACACACACACACACACCCCACACACACACACACCCCACACACACACAAACCCCACACACACACACACCCCACACACACACACACCTGAGAGGCTGAAGGAGGACTCGTGCAGATCTCGCACCCCCGCGTGTCGGGCGCAGGGCTTAGTCACGTCTCCGTCTCCATCTATGATTGGCCCCAGCTCCTTCTTACTGACACTGGCTACCTTGGCAATGTCACCAGAGTAGGGGTCCCGGTCAATCCCCTTCAAAGCCTGGCTCTGAGTCACGGAGGATAAAAGAGAGAACATGAGTGGGAGAGGAAACACAACTGTGTGTGTTTGTGTGTGTGTGTGTGCGTGTGTGTGTGAGTGAGTGTGTGTGTGTGTGTGTGTGAGTGAGTATGTGTGAGTGAGTGTGTGTGAGTGTGTGTATCTTGGCCCTACCTTCTCTCGCTGAACCATCTTCTTGTAGAGGTAGTCAGGGAATGTGCGGAGGGGGTAGAACTTTCCAGAACCCTCTGCACACATGAACACCCCGTTCTCACACACCAGGCGACCACGGCTGATGGTTACCAGAGGAACGCCATGACAACGCAGACCCTCGTACAGGTTGAAGTCTCCACCCTGGACCTGTGTGCTCACTGAGATGGTCCTGCAGAGGAAAGGGTTTGTGCTATGAGCATGTGTGTGTGTGGGTAGGTGGGTGAGTGTGTGAGTGTGTGTGTGTGTGTGGGCGAGTGTACCTTGTCGCGTCGGGGTCCCAGACGACCACGTCAGCGTCAGCTCCTGGGATGATGCGGCCCTTGCGGGGGTACAGGTTGTAGATCTTGGCAGCGTTTGAGCTCGTCACAGCAACAAACCTGTTCTCATCCATTTTACCTGCAACCTGAGGATCAGACCCAACAAACATTTACACAGATCCAACAAGCATATACAGGGTGTATATCTGGGATGTGTGTCAGTCTGTGTGTGTGTTTGTGTGTGTACCTACCACTCCTCTCTCCCACATGACACTCATCCTGTCCTGTACCCCTGCCACTCCGTGGGGTATCTTGGTGAAGTCCTCTTTCCCCAGCGCTCTCTGTTTGGTGCTGAAGGGACGGTGCTCGGACGCCACCACGCTCACGGTGTCACTGCAGGACAGACGCATCATCAACACGAGCCGCGCCGTCCAACAACAGTGTGGTGTCCAGCGCGTGTGCGTGGACGTACTTGCCCAGTAACCCCATGAGGTAGTTGGGTGTGTTGGGGTCGAGGCGGAGGGGCGGAGCCATGACGTGGGCAGCAGCGTGGGCCCAGTCCTGGTGGTAATACTGCATCCCATTCAGCACTGCATGGGCCACCGTGGTTTCAGCATGGACCACCTTACCTGGGGGAGGAACAGGGGGACGGGGAGGGGCGGCGAGGAAGAGGGGAGAGTGGAAGGGAAAGGGGATGGAGATGGGGCGGGGTGGGTGGGGGAGAGGGGCAGGGATGGAGATGGGGCGGGGATGGAGAGGGGTGGGGCGGAGTGGCAGAGAGGATTTATCACACCTGATATATGCAATGTGTCAGCAGCTTTAGGGAATCTTCTTGAGTGCCAACTCACCCTGCATCTTGGAAGCAGAGATCATGTCCCCAGCTGACATACTGGAAACATTCACCAGATAGATTGGGCAGTGGGCCTGGAAACACACACACACACACACTGTTATCGATCGTCATCCAAACACACAGAGACAAACGCACAGTCTAGGCAAGCACAAACTCACCCTGTTGGCAATGGTGATGGCACGGTGAGTAGCCTCCGCCTCTAACTGAAGAGAAGAGAGACGAGGACATGAAGGAAACAGAACACACACACACAGAAGCATGGGCTCAGAGTGATCTCACACCATCAGCTGCCACACTTGCCTCCTCTGGACGGCTGATCTCAATGCCCTCTGGTCCACTGATGCCCAGATCCAGGGCTTCTCTGGCTCCCTGAGAACACACACACACACACAGACAGACACACAGGTGAAGCTCTCCACACGTGCAGCTCGTTCAGGCCTTGGTGTGTCACTGTGTGCGTACCTCAGCCACCAGTTCTCCGTTCTCTGCGTGGACGCGTGCGATGGCCCCGATGTCCTTGCAGGTCTGGAGAGACTGGTACAGCTCCGAGTCCCTCAGCATCAGGGTGTCCCTGTAGGCCATGAACATCTGGAAGGAGTTCACCCCGCGCTCGCGGACCAGGGCCTCCATCTCCGAACGCACCTGGTAGGAAGTAAGGTCAGGGTCAAAGGTCACAGTAAGTTAGGTTACAAAATTAGCTGACACTGTCTGACTCATCCTGGAAAGTGGGTTAATGAGGGGGAGAGAGGAAGTGTGTGTGTGTGTGTGTGTGTGTGTGTGTTTTGTGGGGCATGAAATGAGCTGGCGAGCTCCCAGCTGGCATTCACATTCCGCTCCCATTGGTCAATATCACAACCTCTTCTTCCAAACACAAACGTAGGTAAATCAGACATGGTCTTACATGCATACATGTAACAATGTATTCATTTAGATTTGTTCATCAATTATCAACGTATTTGACATGCACCAGAGGCAATGTTAGCCTTTACTTATAGCTGCAAACAAAGACAATGTACCAAATGTCAGCCGGAAGGGAATGACTCACGATGACTATAGAGTCTGGATTGTGTGTGTGTGTGTGTGTGTCTTTCTCCAGCTCCAGGATAATCCAATCTAGGTCACATTGTGTGTTATCTCCAGCGGGTCTGAACCTGAGGGTTTGAACCATGTGTGTCTGTGAACAGTACCTTGGTGCCCCACCAGGTCACGCCCACATGCAGGGCGTAGTCACAGCAGGCCTTGGCGTCGGCCAGGGAGCGGCACTTCTCGTAGGCGTCCAGCAGGGAGCAGTCACGCTCAGGCAACACCATGGACACCACCATAGTGGTGCCACCCATCAGTGCAGCCTGGGAGGGAGGGAGGGAGGGAGGGAGGGAGGGAGGGAGGGAGGGAGGGAGGGAGGGAGGGAGGGAGGGAGGGAGGGAGGGAGGGAGGGAGGGAGGGAGGGAGGGATAGCAGGAGGGAGGGAGGGAGGGAAAGCAAGGAACAAAGACAGAGAGAAAGACAGGAAGAGAGAGAAGTCAAGAGACAGAAAGAATGAGAGAGCAAAAATGAGAGAGAGAGGGGGGGGGATCATAATCATTAAATACATGTATGGAACACACTGCTTGTGAGTCTCTATCGATTGTGGGTGGAAGACCGTGTGAGACAGTGCTGAGTCAGATGTATTCATCATCCACCCAGTCACACCCAGAAAGGTTCCATCACATACTGAAAGACACGCCCACACAGGCACATTCACACACACACACACACACACACACACTGCAGTGTTTCCCACAGAATGGGATCATATTTGTGGCGGCAGGGGCGTGGCCAGACGTTGTAAAAATTCTGGGCTCAGCCCAAACCTATGTCCTAGTATCGGTTAGATGTGAGTGGAGATAGGGACAAAAATTTGAGCCTGAATAATGAAAGACAATTTTGCTAAATTCAGATTGCAATCAGAATTTTATGGGCTTTATTTTTGCGGGCAAAAAATGTTGTCCTCCAATTTTTGGGATATATATATATATAAAATACAAAAAAGATTATTTCTGTCATTTTAGGTCATTATCCCGCTGATGTCATTGACCCTCATCCAAATGATATCACCAGCGCAAGATGGCAGCACCCGTATCCGGGATATTTTGGCTTCATTATCGTACAGTGGGAGGAAGCGGAGATGTTGCCCCTTGGTCTGTTGTAGTGAGAGAGAGAGAACGCGGGCCTCCACAAATAAATCAATGTATGAGAAACACTGCACTGAGTAGAGCTGTCTCTCCACCAGCCTGTCTCTCCACCAGCCTGTCTCTCCACCAGCCTGTCTCTACACCAGCCTGTCTCTCCACCAGCCTGTCTCTCCACCAGCCTGTCTGTCCACCAGCCTGTCTCTCCACCAGCCTGTCTCTCCACCAGCCTGTCTGTCCACCAGCCTGTCTCTACACCAGCCTGTCTGTCCACCAGCCTGTCTCTCCACCAGCCTGTCTCTACAACAGCCTGTCTGTCCACCAGCCTGTCTGTCCACCAGCCTGTCTCTCCCCCAGCCTGTCTGTCCCCCAGCCTGTCTCTACACCAGCCTGTCTCTCCACCAGCCTGTCTTTCCACCAGCCTGTCTCTACAACAGCCTGTCTCTCCACCAGCCTGTCTGTCCACCAGCCTGTACCTCCTATCCTTGCCCTTACGTACTACTCCCACCATCTCCACTCATAGAACTCCAGTGTCTGCACACGGCAGATCTGTATGTCAGTTCTCTGGGAGGGGTGCTGTGTAGCAGCCATGCCCATGCTTCTCTGGGCTGCTCCGCCATCTCTGGGACTCCCAGCGCCATGCTCGAGATGGTGGATGGGGGACACACAAAGCTCAAACAGTGTGAGACTTTGTTTTAAAGAGCTCAGCGTCTCCTGCTGTGTGTGATAATCCCAGGGACAGCGGACGAGGAGAGAGACTGAGAGATGGGGAGGGAGACGGGAGAAAGACAGAACAAAGAGATGGGTGAGAGAGAGAGAGAGAGGTAGGAAGAGTTCTGGGGATCCCGGAGTACAGCTCCCTGAAGAGTGATCAGTATCAGAAGGCTGGGACCTCTCTGTGATCACATTCTATCAGCCTGGCTCACACCTCACAGCGTAGCACAGCAGGATATCCTCCCTCCCTCTCTCCCTCTCTCCCTCCCCCCCTCCCTCCCCTCCCTCCCGTCCCCATCTCTCTCCCCTCCCCCCTCCCCCCTCCCCCCCTCCCTCCCCTCCCCTCCCCCCCTCCTTCCCTCCCCTCCCCCCCTCCTTCCTTCCCCTCCCCCCATCCCTCCCGTCCCCATCTCTCTCCCCTCCCCCCTTTCCTCCCCTCCCCTCCCCTCCCCCCCTCCTTCCCTCCCCTCCCCCCCTCCCTCCCCTCCCCATCTCTCTCCCCCCCCACCGCTTTCCAGCTACTGTAGCTGTGTACCTCTCTGCTGCTACTGACCCTGTCTCCTGGGGAAATGCAGCCTTACTGGGGAGGAGGGGCAGGAAGGAGGGGCAGGAAGGGAGGATGGAGAAGAAAAGTGAGAAAGAAAGAAATAAAGATAGAAAGGAGAGAGGGGAAGGAAAATACGTGTTCATAAAGGGGAGGGGAGCTGTGTGAGGTCTTCACAATTACAAGTTAACCATCTCCATGGTGAACAGTCACCATAGAGACCACACAATACCACCACATCCACCACATACACAGCCAGTCATGCACCCCAAAGGGGTTTCAGAGACAGACATAGGCATGCTAGGGGGTTAGTTGCCATGACAGCGAGGTCATGAGACATATGGAGTCCCCCCCCAGTCGCCCCCCACCCCCCCTCTATATCCTCAATCTTCTCGCATTCCATTAGTCTAAATCCTCCACGAGCATAAGCTGTACACCACAAACACTTCCCCAAAACCCTTCAACACTGGCCAGCTAAACCTGCCTGCCACCATCTTCATCATCAGTGCTCACCCTCTCCTCTGAGGGAGCCAGGCACCAGGCACCACTGAACCAATAAGACCACAGCAACTGAACACGGAACAGCTGTGTGCGTTCCTGTCGGTGTGTGTGTGTGTTCCTGTAGGTGTGTGTGTGTGTGTGCGTTCCTGTAGGTGTGTGTGTGTGTTCCTGTAGGTGTGTGTGTAGTTTCTTTTACCTTTATCAGTATCAAAACTACAACAGCTGCTGTGGCCCAGTTTAACATGAGAGCTCTGTGTCTGACAGCTGTCTCTGGATTCCATTCAGGGAGCAGTATTAGTATAGGCATGCTTCCTGTCCTACTCCCTCTGTATGTGTGTGTGTGTACGTATATCTGTGTGTGTGTGTGTGTGTGTGTGTGCATGTATACTTGGGAGTCAGGTGGCTGAGCGGTTAAGGAATTGGGCTAGTAATCCAAAGGTTGCTGGTTCGATTCCTGGCTGTGAAAAATGACATTGTGTCCTTGGGCAAGGCACTTCACCCTACTTGCCTCGGGGAGAATGTCCCTGTACTTACTGTAAGTTGCTCTGGATAAGAGCGTCTACTAAATGTCAAATGTAAATACGTATGTGTGTGTATATGTATACTTGTGTGTGTGTGTGTGTGTACGTATGTATGTGTGTGTGTGTACATGTATATTTGTGTGTGTGTGTACCTTGGTGCCGCTGTAGAAGTCGTCCTGAATGGTGGCGTTCATGAAGTTCTGCTGCAGGTGCACGCTGGTGTCAATGCCACCCGGCAACACCAGCTTCCCGGTCGCGTCGATTACCTTGGCTCCGCCCGGAATCATCAGCTCCCGCCCCACCTGCCGGCAATAACGAAGACCCCGCCCCCAGAACCGTTACTGACATCCTAAATCTACCCTCACAGTTTGTGTGGGTTCAGGGGTGTGTGTGTGTGTATATCTGTGTGTGTGAGGGTGTTAGTGTGTGAGCATGTGTGTATGTGTCCACACCTGCTGAATGATCCCGTTCTCAATGTAAACATCTGCTTCCTGTGTGTAGTCATCATTCACCACCTTGCCTCCCTTGATCAGGATGCGCATGGACCCTGCGTTGGCAGCCATAGTCCTGAAAGACAGGAGGAGAAAACATTTTAGAAACCTGGAGATTCACATCTGTTAGCCAACCATGCTAATAGTTCTACTGCAGTTACTGTTAGCTTGCTACACTGACTGTGAACTAAAAACAAAAATATGTATGCCACTATCTGTCTCTCCTTTCAGGGAGGCCTAAAACGTTTTAATAGCTTTTAGCATGTCAGCTCTATAAAGTATTCATTACACAATAGAGTTCATTGAAGATGTATAATTTACAGATCTCTCATGTTCGAGGCTTTGAGCAGACAAGGGCAGAGAAGTGAAAACGCAAAGGGCCGCGTCTCAACGGGCTACGGAGGCTTCATCTCTCTCAGACAGGAGGAGGGAGCAGCGATAGCTTCTGTAGTTGTGGCCCGTCTGAGTTTAGTCATTCAGCTTTAGGACCACTCTACCACAACAAGCCCAAACAAACACAAGCTCTTCTACAAGCATTCTGTGTGTGTAAGTGCTTGTGCGTGTGTGCATTCTGCATGGATTACAGTCATGTATGCAGTATATCTGATGACACAAAGCAACCAAGACACATAGTGTGTCAAAATCAAGAATGATTGGATGGACTTAGGAGTTGAGAGAGAAAGAGAGAAAGAGAGAGAGAGAAAGCAGCATATAAAGCTGAACCCTGTGGTTGGGTGAGTGGTATAAAAGGCTGGTTTCCCTGGGGACAGGAATTGGAGAACGCAAAGACTGAAAGGCATTTCAGCAACCCCACCACAGACACACACACACACGTCTACACACTAAATCTGGCACGCATTGTATACACTGACACATACTGACATAAAAACATACACTAATACTAAATGCTATTTTACACAAAACGATTTCATCCAACCACACGTCATAGTAATTAGACAGCCAAACAACGGTTTCTTCCCTGAAATTATAGAGAGCTATTGCTCTCTAAACCCTACACTCAGATTGCGCTGATTGCTTGAAGGGAAGCAACATGGATTCCTATGTACATCGTTAATTGTCATTTTGGGAAGATCACACAAACTATTCCTAAAAATCGGACTTTAGTGTGAGTGAACTAACCAGAGACTTATATATTAAGGAACTAACGCTAGCTACGGACGTAGTTGACATGGCGTGCAATGTGTGGACGTAATTTCCACTTTTGAAAATCGGATTTCGAAGATAAATCTTTTCTGCACCTCCAAAATCAGGTTTCGAAGATACAGGTCTATGTTCCGCTTTTATATTCATTTTTATACTTGCAAATGTTTTTGACCCTAATTCATATGCACGCATTACTTTAGCATATAACATAAGCCAAGTCAAAATCTTCCGGTAGCTTGCAGTTAGTTCTCACACAAAACAAAATGATTTTTTTACGAGGAGTTTGGTTGATATTCCCAAAATGACAATTAACAATGTTTCTGCCCTTCAAGCAATAGGGAAACAAGTTCAAAATGTAAGTTTCGAGCTACATCAACAACCATGAAGGTAAGGTTGATCTAACTCACACAGTAAAAGTAGTTAGCTAGGATTTGAGCAGTAACATTAGCTGGGTTAGCTAGTTAGCGATTTTTAGTCAATTGCCCTGTTTGGGACTCACCTCTGTTACCTATCCTCACACAGCACAAGAACACACAGCAGCTCTCATCCACATACACAAACTTGACCTCCATACTGTGACATCACAAAGGTGTCAGCTGGTCACAGCTGGGTCAAAAAGACTAGTCTCACACTGCACACTGATGTGCACATATTTTGAATTTTGTGCACTTATGTGCACGTGCGTGCCAGAGTGAATTCTGCATGGATTAATGTTTGCTGTATATTTGATAACACAAAGCAACCAAGATACTAGCAACACAATGGCTCAAATGCTGGAGGGAAACGTCATGTTTTCTCAGGAACTATATGGAATATGAAACCTTTTTCATTTTTGTACTGTATATCCAGAAACACACACATTGTGGTGGTGATGTGATAAATCCTAAGACTCACAGATCATGAAGTCCTGATTGAGAGAAGAAGCAGAGTTGAAATGAGAGTGAGAGAGACAGAGGAGACGGAGAGAGAGAAGGCTGGATCCAGATTGTGGCTTCTTCTAGAAGGGATATTTCAAGAACCACACTGCTGCAGTCAGACTGTTCAAAACCCACACAGCTGAGAGGGTGTGTGTGGAGGGTTTGCGTGGAGGGTGTGTGTGGAGGGTGTGTGTGTAGGGTGTGTGTGGAGAGTGTGTGTGGAGAGTGTGTGTGAGCTCCACAAGAGGAAATGGGAAAGAGAGAGATGGAGAAGGGGGTTAGAATTTAATGCAGCCTAGAGGTGTGTGTCGAGGCAGCAAAGGAAAACTAAAGGAAATTAACATCAAGGCTCTCAGGCAATCTGCACAGAGACGCACACTATATTCACGCACACTACACTTACATTTACAGACACACACACACAGACATGAGAATGTGGGTCAAAGCGCTGAATCAGAGTGACGGAGGGAGGAGTTGTTTTATCATACACAGCTGATTTCAAAGCGTTAACATGACACCTGGGAATGGTCATTAGACCCACTCTCATGCATCTCGTGATCGAGTGTGTGTTGGTCTACACACTGCTATAATGTAGTGTTATATTCAGCTTTAACAGGCAGGTCTAGGAGCTGTACATCTGTGTGTGTGTGTTCTGCTGTGTCACAGTAGGCCTGACTGACACACACAGCAGGCAGCACTTCTCACTCACCCCATGACCAGCTGTCCACACACACACACACACACACACAGATTACACAAAGTACAGGGACACACCCCAGTGTTTTCATGATTTAATTCACTTCGATCAAATAGAATCCTTGTTGTGCAGGGTCAGGGAGGGGGTGAAGGGGAGATGGTGGGGGGGGGAAGAGGGGGAAATGGAGAGTGTGGTACCAGAGGGTGTTAATTAATATTGAATGGGGAACAGAAGTGAGGTTGAGATTAGGCTCTGTAACAGTACACTCAATACACAGACTGGAGCAGTATGCACACATGTTTCCAAAACATGTTAAGGCGTGGCTCGCTCTGCAGAGCCTGTGTGTGGGTGTGCATGTGTGTGTGGGTGGGTGTGTGTGTGGGTGTGTGGATGCATACTGCAAATAACCCATTTACAAGTGAGTCAGTAGTTAATATGGTCAGTGTGTGCGCTGCGACGCATGTGTGTGTGCAGTGTGTGAGTTGATGCATGTTGTAAATGAATGTATTGAAGCAGACAGCTGCCGGCTTCTGCCCATCTCTCTGACCTACAGAGCCAACGCCGGAAGGGAGCGATGTGAGTGTGTGTGTGAGTGTGTGTGTGAGCGTGTATGTGAGTGTGTGTGTGAGTGTGTATGTGAGTGTGTGTGAGTGTGTGTGTGAGTGTGTGTGTGTGTGTGAGTGTGTATGTGAGTGTGTATGTGAGTGTGTATGTGAGTGTGTGTGTGAGTGTGTGTGTGTGTGTGAGTGTGTGTGTGTGCCCGTGGGGGGGATGAGCTGGCAGCATGGTCATAGACAGAGTTAGACCCTGCCTAACCATACTGTCGTAATTTACAACCCATTGGGAATAAGAATACAAACCACCCACTGAATATCATGTCTAACCGTAATACACACACACACACGTGCGCACACACACACACACGCCCAGCACACACACGGCACACACTGTGCTTCTCCAAGATCACGCGTGAATAAGCCATTATTGAAACAGACACACGGAGAATAAACAAACACAACAAGGACAGCACTAACTAGGGCATCACCCAGGATTAAGGACAGTCCTAACACACAGACACACTGAGCACATACACACACACACATGAAATGTGGTGTGGCTTTAAACAGATTTTGTACAACAAAGCCAGGCACCACTGGTATTTCATGGAGCTTCACTATAATCTGTCAAACACTTGTATTCATCCCTCTCTCTTCTGTCACTCTCCTCCGATCAGGGGTTCCTAACCGTGACCCCAAACTCCAGTGTACCCCTGACAGAGTGGAGAAAATCTTGCTTATCCTCCTCTCTCTCTCTCTCTCTCTCTCTCTCTCTCTCTCTCTCTCTCTCTCTCTCTCTCTCTCTCTCTCTCTCTCTCTCACTTGCTTGAGCACTAACCCTGCCAGCCATCGCCCCTCATCCTTCTGTAACACAGCGCACACACCGACACTCCTTTTTCTCTCTCTTTCTCTCGTCCCGCTCACTTTATTTTTTCTTTCACAATTGCAGGTACAATTTCATGTTAACGAGTAGATTTAGACGCCAATTCTTCATTAAAGCTTCCTTCGTGACAACCACGGAATAGGCTTACATAACGGTCAGCAGACCCATTTACACTTCCCCACCACACGCGCGCCTGGCATTTAATTGGCTTGACTAGCCCCAGTGTGTACAAGGCTATTCAAAGCTTTCAACGGACCACCGACAGACCTGGCTAAGGACACGAATAACCTATTTAAGCACGATTACTAACAAGGAACGGACATCTTCGTGTGTAGGCGGTCGCGTCAAGTGAGCTATGGTAAGGGCCTGCCGGTGCCAACGCCATACACTTACCGCTTCACACACCACTCAATACAGCAAATAACATTGACGCGAATGCATACCGGAGCAATTGCAAATGTGATCGAACGGAAAAGGTCTCGGGGCGCGTTCACGTACCCTCTTCAACAGATTCCCAAATCCTCCGTTTCTAAGACGAGCCTCCCTCAGTTCTCCGCAAGAGCCGTAGACAGCTGGCACCGTGCGAGTTGCAGATGCTGTTTGAGCTCCGCTGCCCGAGCCACAAACAGCCTCTCACACGCCTGTCCACATAAGCGACAGACGAACCGACCAATAAGGGGAAGAGATTTGTAGAGCGTGCATCCCTTTTGGTACTTACTGGGCGTGTCTTGCCTCCAGCCGCAGCTCCAACAGAACCCAGACTCCAGCGCCGTCGATGGCTGCCGGTAAAACATCCAGTCGACACGGAGTCTGTGTGTGAACCACTGAAGAGGACTGTATCCGTTACCTAAATATTCCTAACAGCGAGTCGCCACAGTGTCTTGTCATGTTTCATAAAGGTAGCTATATCGTTATCTATATAGGATGAAGAATGACAGACTATGTCAGCACAAAAACAGTTGATTTATTCAAGCATTGGCAGCGCCAGTAGAGAGGGAGGGGGTTCGTCTATTCCTGCCAGTGTCTGACACACCAGAGCTGAGAGGAAACACCTAATGTACTCTGACTGGAAGCAAGCACACATGACTATTTCACAAACACAAACACACACTCACACACACTGTCATTCTGAAGCACACACACACAGATTCACCTCACGGCAGCCTTTTGATATTGAGATTACACGATAGATCGATAGAACAAAAATCACCATCATAAAACCGACCACAGTACTGTCTGAAAGGAATGTTGGATTATGGAGGCTAGGGTGCCAGAGATAATCCACACACACAACAGGAACACTTGCCTCTGACAGGGCTTCTCAACCCTGATTCTGGGTATTCTACATTTCACTTAAACCGCTAGACCCTTCTGCCCTGTAGACTCACAGTCAGCTCAGCAGGTACATGACTGACACATCGGTTGGACTAACTGATGAACTGAGAGACAGTGAGTCGTTAGTTACAGACAGGAAGAGAGACTGGAGTGAAGGTATTGGGATTCCCAGGAGCAGAGCTGAGTAGGCCTGTTCTACACTCTCTGCATTACCACAGCACATGACTGCTACAGTTAGACACAGGCAACAGTAAGCTCTAGGCTACAACACATGAATCAGTCCTTTTTATTCACGTTTCATTTCATACATGGTTTCAAGTACAAAGTTAAAATGCCTTTTAATTAGTTCATATTCATACAAGAGTAAAATAATAGTGCCTTTTCATTACTACGACAACTTAAATACGGTCATTGTAAAGACAAACTTGATTTATTTTCCTAACAATATACTTTTTTATATTTTCAGATAAAATTGTTTTAGCACCTTTTGAAACACGACTTCGTTCTTCCTGTCTTTAAAACTCATGAATTATTTTTCCATGAGACGAGCGTCTGCGAGTGTGATAGTATCGTGTATGTACTGCATGTATTTGATTCTGACAGTGCTTTTGAGTTGCGTCGGGTGTACTGTACTGTTGTGTGCGGTGTGTGTGCGGTATGCGTGTGTGTGTCGGTGCATGTGTGTGTATGAGACAGCGCACTCAGCCTTAAAGCTGTCAACAAAAGAACAAAAAGCTTCCTCGACTTATCGCCTGTCAATCACATCAATAGACAACAGAGAAGTATCGTAACCACTCCCACATCCTGCTTCATAGCTTATCTGTTCTAGAATCTCCTCTGGCCCAGCCCCTCCCTCCCCTCAGTACAATAGACACTTCACAATACTAACTGTGCACTACTCTCCCGACAGTCTCAGCCCAGGGATAAAGTGAGACCACGCATCAACCTAAAACAGCAAACACACACACAGTAAGCAGATTATCAATGTCATTCCCTAAGCAAACATGGAATCTGGGGTTATACACCAACTTAATGAATGACTGACTGACTGGCTGACTGACTGGCTGACTGATTGACATGCAGCACCTGGTGGATTCTGGGAGCACCAATCGGAGTAGTAAATAAGGATGCATGTGTGACACCCAGTGGCACCATGGGAAGTAGGAGATGGGCAGTGTGATCACAGTGCGGGAGATGTCGTGGTCAGGTGATGCCTGACAGACGGGGGATCTGCATTGTGGTGGTTTGTTGTCGCTGCTGTGTTCCGAGCAACGTCATGTGTAACCTGATAGTGTAACTGTACTGTAAAAAAAGTTATACTTTTAAAAAGTACCTGATCGTTGGCTGTATAAAGTCTATAAACTGGTTTATTTGGTGTAAACCTGCTGGTTTACAGTGTGTGTGTGTGTGTGTGTTTCTGCTGCCTGAGAATGGTCACAGAAGGAGTGAAGCCCCCATGGAAATCTCTAGTCTGTCTCTTGTCTTGCCCTATTCTGGCCCCAGACTGGCCCTATTCTGGCCCTTGTCTGGCCCCAGACAAGCCCTAGACTAGCCCTGGTCTGGCCCCAGACAAGCCCTAGACTAGCACCGAGACTGGCCCCAGACTATCCCTAGTCTAATCCTAGACTATCCCTAGTGTGGCTCTAGTCTGGTCCTACGCTGTTGACAGTAATTTCCCAGCACCACAGAACAGCCAGACATGACTAGCCCCTGGAGCACATGACTAGCCCCTGGAGCACATGACTAGCCCCTGGAGCACATGACTAGCACCTGGAGCACATGACTAGCACCTGGAGCACATGACTAGCACCTGGAGCACATGACCAACCCCCTGGAGAACCACACTGGGAGTCTCTTTGTCTGGGATGTCTGTATCGTCTGAGCGTCAGTGTGACTAGCACCACACTGTGGGAGTCTCTCTATCTGCATCGTCTGAGCGTCAGTCTGACTAGCACCACAAGCTCTGGATGTTCCACAAGTACAGTACAGCAAATATGTGTAAGTGTATATGTTTGTTTGTATGTGTGTGTGTGTGTGTGCTCACGCAGGTGTGAGTCACAGCACACACCAGTCACTACCAGTGTTTTGAGTGTGTACAAGAAGGAAACAGTTGTGTCTGACAGATTTGGTGCGTGTGTGTGCAGGCGTGTGTTGATTATAGCACAGGGGGGGTCCTTTCAACTACAGCTACCACACACACACACACACACAGTGAAGAAGACTGGTAAAAACAAAGTACCCAACCATAGCAATGATCAGCCCTGAAACCAGACAGAGTAAAACAGCAGGCTATGTGGAGACTCTATCTGGTGGGAGGAGCTTGTTTCTCACTTCTGGTGTGTGATTGGTCAGCACCGAGGTTCGGGTCAGCCAGTAGTTTACAAGCTCTGGGAGACGTAGTCCTGTACAAGATGGAGGAAGTGTGTGTGTATGACGTCTGTAGGGTCAGTCTAGTGTGATATCTCTGTATGACGTATGTGTGTGTATTTTGTGTGTACGGTTAAAAGTCAGTCCACAGTTGTGTGTGTTTGTGTGTGTGTGTGTGTGTCTAGTTGCAGGCGAAGTACTCCTTGAGAGGAGCGAAGAGGTGGCGTATGACGGGCACGCTCCAGGAGCGACCCAGCAGCCTCTGGCGGGCCAGGCGGCTCATGTTGGACACGTCTGTGTAGTGGACCGGGAAGCCAAACACCCTGGACAGGAAGAGGGGGGTAGACGTTAGGCCAGGGTGAAGGAAGAGAGGATGAGGAGAGGCGGTGTTGTCAGAGAACAGGGACAGTTGAGAGTTAACGCATGGAAGACACTCCCCACACCCACACACACACACACACACTCCCCACACCCACACACTCCCCACACCCACACCCACACTCCCCACACACACACACCCACACCCACACACACACTCCCCACACACACACACCCACACCCACACACTCCCCACACCCACACACACTCCCCACACCCACACACACACTCCCCACACACACACACCCACACCCACACACTCCCCACACCCACACACACACTCCCCACACCCACACACTCCCCACACCCACTCCCACACACACACACACACACAGGCAGGCAGTCATTCAGACCCACATACAAACATATAGAAAGCTTGCACGCATACACACCCACACACGCAGAGTCGTGCACATACATACACCACCAATACACACTCACCCACACACACACACACATACACACACACACACACAGGAAGACGGCTTTGTGGACAGTACCTCTCCATCTCAGTACACCAGAGAATGTCCTCCTTGTTGTCCATGTAGACGGGGAAGTGCTGGTCTTTCCCCTGCTTCACAGAGTTAGAGCGCGTTGTTATCGTACGCAACTTCTCAAACTGGAACACACACGCACACATCAGCACACGCACACAGAGACACACACAATCAGGACCTAACCAACTGCACACGCTGTGCTTTCAACATGACACGAGAGAATCGCGCGAGTCATCCACACGGTCCGACCAATCATGGTGTCAGTGCGGCTAGGCCTTAAAGCTGATTGGAGCTCATCTCTAATGAGAGGTCACATGACTAGTCAGTCAGAAGAACACACCTGTCCCAAACAGTACCATGGTGAGAGCTTTGATACTGACACACAGACACACACCCATACCTTAGCCATGCGTCCATGCTCCAGACACTCCTGTAAGTCCAGCTTGTCGTTCACCATCGCAGAGAGAGGTCTTTAGACAGAGAGATGAAGACCAATACAGAGAGAGAGAAATTGAGATGAAGAGAGGAATAGAGAGATGGAGTGTGGTGGGGGGCAAAACTAAGTAAGCAATGCACATCAATCTTAGTGTGTGTGTCTCTCTCTTTGTCAGCGTAAATTGCATGTGCCATATATCTTACCTGCCCATGCCTGGAAGGTTCCCCCAGAAGTAGCGAGCTCGGTGTGCAGCTGACACCTCCTTAGCATCAATCATCACCGGGTTACACTGCAGGAGGGAGGGAGGATTAGCAACACCATCTGGTCCTCTGACTGCACTTCACCTCACCGCCACAAGGGGGCAGTGATAACCTCGACCAGATACACTGCCACTGGACATTTACATTTAGTCATTTAGCAGACGCTCTTATCCAGAGCGACTTACAGTAAGTACAGGGACATTCCCCCGAGGCAAGTAGGGTGAAGTGCCTTGCCCAAGGACACAACGTCAGTTGGAATGACCGGGAATCAAACTGGCAACCTTCGGATTACTAGCCCGATTCCCTCACCGCTCAGCCACCTGACTCCCTACTGGACACTCCAAAGAGACGACATTTATGTCTGTCTGTGTTCAGTTCAGTGCAGTTCATCGTTATTCCTTTCCCGAGGGCAGTTTGGTTGCAGCATACAAGCATATAATATGAAAAACCACAATCGCGTAAACAAGTAACATGAAAAACAATGTGTGTGTGTGTGTCTGTGTTTGGCAGACCTCAAGGAAGCGGGAGATGTCTCTCTTGTCGCTGACTCCCATGGCAACCACGTTCTCAAAGAGCCAGAAGAAGGGCCGCTCGTCGCCTGGTTTGGGCCTCGCTTCATGAAGCAGCCGGTAAAACTCAAAAAACAGCCTTCCAGTCCCTTCTACAACACAGAGACAGGATATGTTGATCTGACTGAAATATATGCATACATATTCTAATAACTGCTAGATACAGATAAAACTTTCTCTCTTGCACACACACACACTCACCAAAGAGGCCCTTACGGGCAGGGTTGACGATGGAAAGGTCATTGCAAGGGCTTCCTCCTATCACCAGGTCAAACGGCCCCCACTCCTGAATCTTAAACGAGCAGGAAGTGACACACACGGTGAACCCAGGCTCATTCACAGAACATGTGGAGATGGGGGGGGGGGGGAAGGGGGGGGGGGGGTGAGGGGGGAGTTGAAGGAGACTTACATGTTTGTGTGTGACGTTGCGTACATCTCCGACATATATGATGCGTCCATGGTGACGAACGATCCCCACGGTGATGGAATCCTCGCACACCTCTGATGCCACATACCTGTCTACCTGGATCCCCAGATCCCTCAGCACCAACAGACCTGCACACACACACACACACACACAGATGCACACACAATCCTTTAATCTAACTAACCAACAGTATGAGTGTAGCATGGGTAAACACAAAGCAGGTATTCTGACCTGTGGCTATTCCGTCAAACAGAGAGAGCACTCTGATTGGCTGCCTTTTCTCAGCTGACACTGGGGGGTACAACTTGGCAGGTTCCTGAGAGAGACAGAGAGAGAGGGGGGGAGGGAGAGACAGAGAGGGAGAGACGGAGAGAGAGAGGGGGAGAGGGAGGGAGAGAGGGGGAGAGGGGGAGGGAGAGGGTGACAGAGAACAACTGTGAAAACAGCTACCCAGCATCACCTTGCACCCCCTCCCTCCCCTCCCCTCCCTCCCCTCCCTCCCCTCCCTCCCCTCCCAGTCACTCACAAAGTCCTGCTCATGGTTGTTGGCGAAGAACAGCTGGAGCCTAGAGGGCCAGTCTTCCCGTCGCTGTAGCAACCCTTTCGTGTTGCGTGGTCCACACATGTAGCAGTTCCATGGATCCTCTTTAATGGCCACCTCTGCAGAGCCCACTCCCACTAGCAGATCTACACACTCCACACAGAAACACCTGCAAACACACACACACACACACACACGCACACGACGAGGAACATCACTACACTGAATGCATCATCTTCCTACTGAACAAGATCAAAGACATGAGTGAAATGTAAAGGTGAGTTTGTTGTATGTGTTTTGCAGGTGTGGTGTGGTGGGGTGGCGCTGTGTGCTGACCTGCAGCAGTTGTTGTTGCCACACATGAGCACCTCCCTGCCGCCACAGCAGATGGTGCAGTAGGACTGGTAGCCATCGTCATCATACTGGTACGCACACTCCAGGAAGCAGTTCTGAAGAGCACAGGCCAAGGGTAGGGTTGATGAGTGTGTGTGTGTGTGAGAGAGTGGGTATGTGTGAGAGAGTGTGTATGTGTGAGAGAGAGTGTGTATGTGTGAGAGACAGTGTGTATGTGTGAGTGTGTGTGTGTGTGTGTGTGTGTGTGTGTGTGTGTGTGTGTGTGTGTGTGAGAGAGTGTGTGTGAGTGAGTGTGTGTGTGTACCTTGCAGCCCTGGCACATGGCCCCCATGAAGAGCGGGTGCTCCAGAGACACGTTGAGGCTTCCACAGGAGATGCAGATGTCTGCAACACACCAGCACACACCAGCAGGTGAGAGCAGGGTTAGACACACCAGCAGGTGAGAGCAGGGTTAGACACACCAGCAGGTGAGAGCAGGGTTAGACACACCAGCAGGTGAGAGCAGGGTTAGACACACCAGCAGGTGAGAGCAGGGTTAGACACACCAGCAGGTGAGAGCAGGGTTAGACACACCAGCAGGTGAGAGCAGGGTTAGACACACCAGCAGGTGAGAGCAGGGTTAGACACACCAGCAGGTGAGAGCAGGGTTAGACACACCAGCAGGTGAGAGCAGGGTTAGACACACCAGCAGGTGAGAGCAGGGTTAGACACACCAGCAGGTGAGAGCACGGTTAGACACACCAGCAGGTGAGAGCAGGGTTAGACACACCAGCAGGTGAGAGCAGGGTTAGACACACCAGCAGGTGAGAGCAGGGTTAGACACACCAGCAGGTGAGAGCAGGGTTAGACAGACCAGCAGGTGAGAGCAGGGTTAGACACACCAGCAGGTGAGAGCAGGGTTAGACACACCAGCAGGTGAGAGCAGGGTTAGACACACCAGCAGGTGAGAGCAGGGTTAGACAGACCAGCAGGTGAGATCAGGGTTAGACACACCAGCAGGTGAGAGTGGCCCAACAGCACCTTCAATTCTGGACTGAGGTAAAGGTTCAGGTGTGTGTGTGTGTGTGTGTGTGTGTGTGTGTGTGTGTGTGTGTGTGTGTGTGTGTGTGTGTGTGTGTGTGTGTGTAGAGGACCGCACAGGACCGCTCCAGGTGTGCGTGTGTGGATCTGTACCTTCAATATTCCTGCTCTTCTGTCGAATTTCAAAGATGAGTCTCTCTGAATGGAAACAAGAACAGCGCATAAGGTGTGTGAGGGTGTGTGAGGGTGCGTGAGGGTGTGTTCGAGTGTCTGAGTACAATTTTAAAGAGGTGAATTCACAACCAACAAATTCAGTGGTGTTTAAATTTCAATATTAAGAATTCAATGCCTTTTAAAATTTCAAACATGTCACTGATTTGCTTCCATAGGCTATTTACAGACGGGCCCGTTGTAGTGAGAGAGAGAGCGGGGCTACGCGCAGCTCTACAATGAAATGTTTTTTTGCCATGATAAACAGTAAACAAACAAAAAAAGAGTTCATACATTTGTGGCAGTAAATGTTTAATTGTGGTGGGCCGCCACAAATAAATCAGTGTATGGGAAACACTGATGTCTGTGCGTGTGTGTGTGTGTGTGTGTGTGTACCTCTGGTCCCTTCATCGATGACCTCTCTGATCTTGGGTTTGTCAGCAGAGTTCTTGCGGGGCTTCTTGGCAGGAGGAGGGGTGTATGCAGCCTCGGGCTCTGCCCACATCTCTGGATACACCTCCTTATAGGGGTTCCTCTCCTCTGCAGGGTCACATCCAGGTTAGCACCTCAGCATCAAAACACTAGTGATATGTGTGTGTGTGTGTGTGTGTGTGTGTGTGTACCTTCTGGAGGGTCCAGTCCCTGTGGTCCGCTCGGCAGGAAGCCCGTCATGGCCCATTCTATCATCTGTCTGTTCTGTAGCTCCACCCCCTGGCCCTCCCCCTCGTCACCTGCATCACAGGCAGGGAGGGGCCGACCTGCCCTGGTACTCGCAACCTACACACACAAACACGCACACATAACCACACACACGGCCACACACAGAGCCACACACACACACACAGAGCCACACACACACACGGCCACACACACAAAGACAGCAGGTGAAACTGTTTGTAGCGGTCCCAGGTGAAGGTGGTTGTCAGTGTTCTGTGTCAGTGTGCTGTGTCAGTGTGCTGTGTCAGTGTGCTGTGTCAGTGTGCTGTGTCAGTGTGCTGTGTACCTGCAGGGCCTCGTAGATGGCTCTCCTGTACATGGGCTGCTTGTTGTAGGTGGGCTGGTGGAAGGCTGAGGAAAAGGAGCTTAGGAGCATCAGCTTCTCTACACACACCTACACACACACACACAGAGAGAGGTTAGTCACAAGCATCGCCCCACACGGGCACCAGGCAGGGGTTCTCCCCGAGCGCTCACACTCACCACAGAGAACTTCCCGTCTCCAAACCACATGACCCAGCGCGTCCCCTCTGCAGCGCGGCTCCTTCCGCTCATCCACCAGGACACGATCCTGCCGGGCCACCAGGAGAAGCCTCGCAGCTTCCCAAACACCAGCATCCCTATCCCGAAGCCCCGGCCGTCCTGACGCACACACACACACGCGCACACACACACAAATAAAGACAGAGCAGTTAGTACAAGTGTCCTTGATCGTGACACACACCCACATTTACATTTAGTCATCTAGCAGACGCTCTTATCCAGAGCGACTTACAGAAAGTACAGGGACATTCCCCCGAGGCAAGTAGGGAGAAGTGCCTTGCCCAAGGACACAACGTCATTTTTTCGAACTGGCAACCTTCAGATTACTAGCCCAATTCCCTAACCGCTCAGCAATCTGACCCCATCTGACATTTCACACACATCACACATTACCTGGTACTCCAACTCTCTAGGCCTGGCTCGTTCTCCCCTGGCAACGGGCAGGGGTTCTGGCGTCATGGCGACGGTGGGGGAGGCAGGGGCGGTGTGTTGCTGGGGCGGAGGCGGGGGTGGAGCTGGGCTGGGTGGCCCCTCCTCTTTCTGGAAGTTCCCCTCTGATAGGTCCTCCATCACGCTCATCACGGCCTCGCGGTGAGCCTGTCGCTCAGCCTAAGGGCAGACATGGACCTCATGGTCATCAGGGCATCACAGACATGGACCTCATGGTCATCAGGGCATCACAGACATGGACCTCATGGTCATCAGCGCATCACAGACAGACATGGACCTCATGGTCATCAGGGCATCAGAGACAGACATGGACCTCATGGTCATCAGCGCATCACAGATAGACATGGACCTCATGGTCATCAGGGCATCACAGACAGACATGGACCTCATGGTCATCAGCACATTACAGACAGACATGGACCACAGGGTCATCAGGGCATCACAGACAGACATGGACCTCATGGTCATCAGGGCATCACAGACAGACATGGACCTCATGGTCATCAGGGCATCACAGACATGGACCTCATGGTCATCAGGGCATCACAGACAGACATGGACCTCATGGTCATCAGGTCATCACAGACATGGACCTCATGGTCATCAGGGCATCACAGACATGGACCTCATGGTCACCAGGGCATCACAGACAGACATGGACCTCATGGTCACCAGGGCATCACAGACAGACATGGACCTCATGGTCATCAGGGCATCACAGACATGGACCTCATGGTCACCAGGGCATCACAGACAGACATGGACCTCATGGTCATCAGGGCATCACAGACATGGACCTCATGGTCATCAGCGCATCACAGACAGACAGTGAGGGGCTTGTCTACTATCCTATCACATCTGCACACTCTTCTGCACTCTATTTACAAACAAACTTCATGTTTGTTTGTGCAATGTTTTTGGCTGCTGTGTGGGAGCTAGGCTTAGCTCAGATGACAGATCCTGGGATTGTTTCTACAAACAGGAAATGAGCAGGCCATGGGTGGGGTCTTCAATATAACATAGGGTAAACTCTGGACTGATAGAGAGCCAGGCAGCAAAAGAGAGATACAAAGAGAGTGGGAGAGAGAGAGAGAGAGAGAGAGAGTGGGATATATACAAAGAGAGAGAGAGAGAGCGAGAGAGGGATATATACAAAGAGAGAGAGAGAGAGAGAGAGAGAGAGAGAGAGAGAGAGAGAGAGAGAGAGAGAGAGAGAGTGGGATATATACAAAGAGAGAGAGAGAGAGCGAGAGAGGGATATATACAAAGAGAGAGAGAAAGAGAGAGAGAGAGAGAGAGAGAGAGAGAGAGAGAGAGAGAGAGAGAGTGGGATATATACAAAGAGAGAGAGAGATAATGTTTATGTGTGAATGAAAGCATGAGTGAGTGTCTTGACAGCAGTATCCTCTCGGTGACCTCAGGACAGACCGTCACTCCCCCGGCTCCTGTGTGACCTCTGACCTCCATAAACTCCTAATCTGCTTGTTACATGGATCACAGACACAGACCACACGCACAAATGCACGTGTGTTTGTGTGTGTGCATGTGTGTACCTTGTCCCTTTTTCTTGTCTTTCAGGTATTACTCTCATCTCATTACCATCTCTCTCATGACCATTCGTTTCTGTGTACGTGTGGGTGTGTGAGTGAGAGAGAGAGAGAGAGAGAGAGAGAGAGAGAGAGAGAGAGAGAGAGAGAGAGAGAGAGAGAGAGAGAGAGAGTGAGTATGTATGTATGTGAAAAAATGCTATGAGTTATATGTTTGAACTCTGATGAACTCTCATGTCCTGGTCAGTGTTTTCACTCTTGACTCCTCCCCTCACACCTCTGACCCTTGAACTCTAACCCCTCCAACGAGCCGGCTACTAAACCACGCCCCTTTTATGACCGTGACTGACCCTGACCTCATGATGAACCCTTTAAGACACAACACACATACACACATTCCCTCCCCCCACCACACACACATACACTTTCCCACACACACACCAGCAAACATACAAACACCCATACTCATTTATACTGCCTTCATAAATCAATAAGCTATGAAACTGTTCTAGTAGACAACAACATTCCACACAACAGACTAAAACCACCAGAGTAACAGTCAGTTCCTGATTAGCAGTAGTAGTAAGTGCATTAGATCATCGAACTACAATGTAATTTGATAAAGAAGGTTTAAACAGCAGTTATTCATGTTGAACCATTGGTACACAAAATATTACTAAATGCTATACTATGTACTATCTGTCAACATACACTGAAAACATCCCAGTTAAACACTTACACACAACATACACTGAAAACATCCCAGTTAAACACTTACAAACAACATACACTCACATGATCAAAGGTGGACTTCAGCAAGGTTTACTGAACAACATCCTTTTAAGAAGCACTGCAAAATGTCAGACCCTGGGTAAACTTACTTTTCTAAAGCAGTACAGCCACACACACACACATACACACACTCACACAAACAGACGGAAAAAACAACTTACAGACAGGACATAGCACCTCTGCAACTGAAACTCTTCTCATCTCTCTTTCACTTCTCCCTCGGCTCTCCTCTCTTGTCTTCTTCTCTCATCTAACGCCCATCTTCCTTTCTTCCTCAACCCAAACCCCGCTCCTCTCTCCTCCCGCTCCTGTCCCTGCCCCTGAGACTCCCCTGTCCATCCTCCTCTATACTGATTGGTCAGCAGCGAGGTGTGTGATTTACTCTGACAGGTCCTTTGCAGAGCAGATGTTGTAATACCCCCCCCCCTCCCACCACTAACATACATATACTTACATACGAAGCCAGACATACCAACACACATGCATGTATATACGTACCCTGACACACACACACACACACACACATGCAGACACATCTGGGCCCTAGCCAGACAGGCTGGGTAGAATTATAGCTGGTAGCCAGGGGGGGGGGGGGGGGGTTGGGGTGATGAGGTCCGGGGATTTGTAGAGAGGGAGAACTGGGGGGATGGTTGGCTGTGAGTGATGTGTGTGTGTATGTGTGTTAGTGGTGTGGGTGTGAGTGTGTGTAGGAGGTTTTAAGGATATAGTGAGTGTTGATGTGTATCCAGTATGTGTGTCGGCATGTATGCGTCGGTGAGTGTGTGTTTGTGTGTGTGGTATGTGTGTGTGATTGAGGATTAGAGCAGTATGGGGGTCAAGGGTTAGGTAAGCCTTGAGGTTGACAAGGTAATAGGAGGTGTGAGGGTCAAAGCCTGGCTTGATCCTGACTGGGGTGTACACACAGACACACACACACAGACAGACAAACACTGCAAAAGCTTTTTAGCATGAGAAAGGATATATCTTTCATTCTAATGATCAATATCGTGAAACAAATGGACTATATTGGTTACACTAAAGGTGGCACATGCTGTGAAAGGCTATATAAAGTTACATTATCCCAGTACTTTCCCAGGCTCACTTAAATACAACTGAGATACTAAGGAAAGAAGGCAACATACTGAGGTTTCATGGAAGTACAGAATTCCTATCTGGTAATGTACAGCAACCCCTCCCTGTCCCCTTCTCTCTCTCTCTCTCTCTCCCTCTCTCTCTCTCCCTCTCTCTCTCTCCCTCTCTCTCTCTCCCTCTCTCTCCCTCTCTCTCTCTCTCTCTCTCTCTCCCTCTCTCTCCCTCTCTCTCCCTCTCTCTCCCTCTCTCTCCCTCTCTCTCTCTCTCTCTCTCCCTCCCTCTCTCTCTCTCTCTCTCCCTCTCTCTCTCTCTCCCTGTCTCTCTCTCTCTCAACAATGTCTTTATTCCATAGTGGATAATGGACAGAGTGAACAGCTGGCTGTAATTCTCAGAAAGAAAAAAAACTTTGCTTAGAAAATCTGGAAACAGTTAACCCCTGTCTCACAGATCCCCTCTCTCTCACACACACACACACACACACACACACAGACACACTCTTCTCTTTCACTCTCTCTCAAACACACACCTTGGTGGAGCTTTAAGCTTGTCTACAGTGCAGGGCTAGTAGACTGTGGTTGAGAGTGAAAGGTGTGGGAATTTAGTGTGACAGGAAACCACACGTACTTAAGCATCCTCTCTACCTCTCTATCTCTCGCTCCTCTCTTTCTCTCTCACTCTCTCACCATCTCTTTCTCTGAAAATGTCTACATTGCTTCAGTGCTCTCTCTCTCTCTCTCTGTCTCTCTCTCTCACCTCTATCTTCCAGCGGCTGATCCACTCATCCCTCTGTCTCCTGCTGATGTAATATGGGTCTCCTGCCTGAAACGTCACTCTGGGCACAGGCCTCCTCCGCAGCTGCCGCTATCCCCCTGCACATACACACACGCACGCACGCATGCACACACACACACACACACACACGCATGTGCACACACATACATACAAGGTTCCGTTGGGACACTAAAGTTACTGTGTAAAGTCCTTATAGAGCACGTGCAGAAGTTGCTAAGCACCAGCCTCCGGGTGCGAGCCGCTTCCCTCTCAGGTGAGTCATGCAGGACAGCTGGACGGCACCTCATCCTTACCTCCATCTTGGGGAGTCCACAGGTGCTGTCGTCTGTCTCATCTGAAAGAGAAGATAGACCGTCAGGAGGATGTGTGTGTGGGCGCGCGTGTGCGTGAGTGCGTGTGTGTGTGTGCGTGAGTGTGTGTGCGTGAGTGTGTGTGTGTTGGGGTGACGGGTTCACTCACGCCTCTCAGGATGCTCTAGTTTTCCGACGCCCACGTTTCCTGCGAGGGGAGGGGTCTGTCTCCTCAGGGGGGGTCGGGGGAGCATTAACACAGGGTCAGAGTTCACCAGGTCCTGAAAGTGAGAGAGAGAGAGCGAGAGACATAGAGAGACAGAGATAGAGAGACATAGATAGAGAGACATAGAGAGACAGAGATGAGGAAACGTTTTGTGTGTCATCTGCTGTGTGGGACAGACATGTGCTAATTGTGACTTTTCACACACTGTGGCACTCTCACACACTGTGGCACTCTCACACACTGTGACACTCTCACACTGTGACACTCTCACACACTGTGGCACTCTCACACACTGTGACACTCTCTCACACTGTGGCACTCTCACACACTGTGGCACTCTCTCACACTGTGGCACTCTCACACACTGTGGCACTCTCTCACACTGTGGCACTCTCTCACACTGTGGCACTCTCACACACTGTGACACTCTCTCACACTGTGGCACTCTCACACACTGTGGCACTCTCTCACACTGTGGCACTCTCTCACACTGTGGCACTCTCTCACACTGTGGCACTCTCACACACTGTGGCACTCACACACACTGTGGCACTCTCACACACTGTGGCACTCTCACACACTGTGGCACCTCACACACACTGTGGCACTCTCTCACACTGTGGCACTCTCTCACACTGTGGCACTCTCTCACACTGTGGCACTCTCACACACTGTGGCACTCACACACACACACACACTCACTATGTCTTAGAGTCAATGCTTGTTAGCACGATGTTAAGCAGGTGTGCCTGAGGGAAAGTCTGCACAGGATCAGTCTGAATGACCCCTCTAATCACTCTCTCTCTCTCACACACACACACTCACAAACACGGTCACAAACACACTTACACACACACTTCTGAATACAGTACTAAGGGTTTCTGTGGGGAAAGATGCTGCTTAGTTAATTCTGTAATTAGCAGTCATATAGACAACCCTGGGTGTATAATTAAGTTGGCATGACAATAGCCTGTGTTGATACAGTTTGTGTTTATTGAAGTGGACTGCTAACACATTTATAACAGCATTTGGTCAAATTACCAGCTATTTTAACAAAGCAGACAAACGTATAGGATTTGGTATAATGATAATCTATGATAACTTTTTTCTATTGTCCTACTATCTTATA
>NC_090057.1:2682883-2687883 GCF_038355195.1 Osmerus mordax | reverse complement strand
AACGTGGAAACAGAAGCTTCTTGGAAGCAGGGAACATCAGAAGAGTGGGTGTACACAGTAGGCCTATCAAAAACACCCACACTCTGCGCCGTCAGCAAAACTTCTCCCACAGATTTAGTGTATGTAGGTCATAGTCTTTCAAATAAAACATACGCACGTCGATCACAAATGTATGTGAATAATAGGGATACTATCCGTGGTCATCATTTAGTCTTTCGCGGATAATGTCTCCGTTATTGACATCAGTCGTTTTGTGTCAAGACAACAACGGTCTGCGCCTGTGTGTCTGGGTGGCTATGATCGGAGGACATAGTTGCGCAAAAAAAGGGTTGTTCAGAGCCAAACTAGGCCTACACTACAGAATTTCCAATAATGAGGCAGCGACGGCCTTTTAACAAACGCGCGCGCGTGCACATATACACACAGTTATACAAAACACGACACGACCCTATTACCGGAACAAAGCCACGCGTTATCCAAATAACTGACAAATACGCCGGTGACTGTCTCCTCAAGTGCAGAGTGGCGGCAGGATTGATTGTCCCTCGGTAAACGGCGTTGTAGATTACTGGGTCAGGTAAAACGGGGCGCGGACAGACTCAATGCACCCGTTAACCTCAGCATGCGCGTTCCGCGGCGACAGCTACGCGCTTGTGTCTGCATCTGGAGTAAAGCCGTGCTTACGATGTGCCTGCGGGGGGTATCAGTTAAACTTCCCCGTCCGCGAGGTTGTCGTTATTAACGGGAAAGGTGTCCGGTATGTCGGCGTTTACCCTAAATAAATCTCCTCAAGTTCACTCGCCCGTAGCCGTATATAATGCGCACAGCTACACGTTCAGACAGCTAAAAATGGTACCCTGTTTTATTTAGACGCACTATGCGTGATAGGCCTAAAGCAAATAATCTAAACAACTGTGTCAATATGTCTCCAGGAGATGGAGGTTGATATTTACCGTGTTGGCCGTCCCAGGCCCGGACCCCGCGATCGTCTCACTCCCTCGCTCTCTACCGGGTCTCCCTCCGTTTCTGCTCGTACTCCCTGTCTCTTTCCACCGGCCTTCTCTCACGAGCCGCAGAGGCCGCCACACCGGAAAAGTTTCCGCTGGGTCCTAAAGTCTGGTGCCGTTCACCACCACACAGACTTGTAGACAGACTCACACGGCGGCATAGACGCTTCCTTTCTTTCTCTCTCTCCTTCTAAACCCAAATTTCTCGGACAGGTAGTTGACTGTTGGTTAGCTGGCTGACCTGTGCCGACCCTGGCCTACTGACCCTCTCAGGTGAAACCGAGAGCTGATAAGGAGGTGGGCTGGGGGAGAGGATTGGAGTGAAGGCTAAATAGTTATTTATGGAGTCTGTAAGGTCACAACCCTGACCTTTGAGAACTTCATCAGTCCTCAGTTTTCTCCCCGCCCATACTTTCCCCAGCTCTCACTCTCTCAGACACACACTCACTGTCAAAACACACTCACACACACACATTCTCCGACTCATGACCCAGACCTGACCTTTACTGGAGAATCATGGAAACCTGAGATCAAGAGCTCATCAATATTAATGATGAGCTTTAAATAACCACCTCCCAAAAACTGTCGTTTTCTGAAAAACAACAATCAAACAGAGATGACCAGAGAGACTAAGGTGGTTTGTGTTAAATAATATTTATTGGTGATGAAACAGATCAACACAGCATTGACCAGTCATGTCCAGGATTACGCATCAGAGCTAAGCACGCTTAAAGTTACTCTTTAATGGCGATCCCGTTCACATATCAATCATCCATCCATTCACTTCACCACTCACACTCTCAGTCAGTCAGTCATTCAGAAATAAATTAGATTTTTAAGCATGCTTAATGGTTTCCAATTTCAATAAAACAGGAAGTGAGGTCATGTTCCACTAGGGAGTGGGCAATGTAGTAGCACCTATACTAGGTTTCTAAGCTGCCAATGGAAACCACAGTGACGGTGGATATTGAGAAGGTATGAAAGTTTACAAGGCACGGGGACACGCTCTCATTCAGCAGGAACGGTTTTGCTGCCCAAGACAGATACAGCACTTACTCGAAACTTCATCTCCCATAATCCTGTGCCTCTGGCAGGAGCATAAAGGCAGCGTGACCTCATTATACAGCAGAGAAAAACTATCGGACCAACTCTTTTCATTATCACACACACATCCACACACATCCACAAAATTATTTTAAAACACGCAAACTCGCAAACTTGTTTGCACGGCTGGAGTTATAAAAGATCTTAACTGACATCCCTCAGGGAACACCTTCAGTACCAGTACCCAGCCCTGTGCTTCCCCACACAGACATACTGTCACACAGGCACCAGGTGGGTTATTAACATTCTCTGCTCAGCCTCGACACAGAGATAGAGGAGAGCTGTGATGGACTGTCTCTGGCCGTACACACAGCGGTCAGTTTTACCAAGAGAACACATAAAAGCAGACAGGGCATCACACACACCATGAGATCATTTCAAGGTAATAAATAAACACACAGTGCTGATCGCACACGCCCCTCCTCTCTCATCCCCTCATCCAGTATCCCTCTGTTCACCTCACTCTCTCATCCCCTCATCCAGTATCCCTCTGTTCACCTCCCTCTCTCATCCCCTCATCCAGTATCCCTCTGTTCACCTCACTCTCTCATCCCCTCATCCAGTATCCCTCTGTTCACCTCACTCTCTCATCCCCTCATCCAGTATCCCTCTGTTCACCTCCCTCTCTCATCCCCTCATCCAGTATCCCTCTGTTCACCTCACTCTCTCATCCCCTCATCCAGTATCCCTCTGTTCACCTCCCCTCTCTCATCCCCTCATCCAGTATCCCTCTGTTCCCCTCACTCTCTCATCCCTTCATCTTGGACTCTTCCTCTTACTTTCTGTACCTACTTTCTTACTACTTTTCTATCTCTTTTCTTTACAGAACATCTGCTTCTCCTTCCGTCTCTTTTTACCCCTCTATAAAGCATATGGCAGATCATATTTTAGACCAAATCAGTAGATTTCATATTGCTCATAAAGCTCTGAACACTCAAAACAAAATCAAAACAAAATAAAATCACATATAAAGAGAAATCCATATCAAACAGAATCACAGCAATATATCAGTAGGGTCAGTCAATTTGGTGTCCAGCATTATGATTGGTTGATTGGAGGGGAGCTGGCTTTGATGCTCAAGTCCTATTGGAGAACACCAAATAGAGTTCCAAAGGCTGGCTGGCTCTTTGGTGTTGCCACGACAACAGCTGCAGTCGAGTCATATCACTTGGCCTGGGGGGAGACAGAAAAAAGGTCCAGGCCATCAAACTAGGAGTTTAAAACACAGCCAGTTAGAGTTTGGTAAGGATAAAGCAGAGGGCATGATAGACCTGACTTACTATACCTCTGTGTCCTCTGGGTCTCCTTAACCTGCTGAGACAGACAGACATGGTTAGAGACAAGCCCCATTCAAACCATACAGGGGTCTAGTTAAGAGGGTAGTGGTCTGGTTAAGAGGGTAGTGGTCTAGTTAAGAGGGTAGTGGTCTGGTTAAGAGGGTAGTGGTCTAGTTAAGAGGGTAGTGGTCTAGTTAAGAGGGTAGTGGTCTGGTTAAGAGGGTAGTGGTCTAGTTAAGAGGGTAGTGGTCTAGTTAAGAGGGTAGTGGTCTGGTTAAGAGGGTAGTGGTCTGGTTAAGAGGGTAGTGGTCTAGTTAAGAGGGTAGTGGTCTGGTTAAGAGGGTAGTGGTCTAGTTAAGAGGGTAGTGGTCTAGTTAAGAGGGTAGTGGTCTGGTTAAGAGGGTAGTGGTCTGGTTAAGAGGGTAGTGGTCTGGTTAAGAGGGTAGTGGTCTAGTTAAGAGGGTAGTGGTCTGGTTAAGAGGGTAGTGGTCTAGTTAAGAGGGTAGTGGTCTAGTTAAGAGGGTAGTGGTCTGGTTAAGAGGGTAGTGGTCTGGTTAAGAGGGTAGTGGTCTGGTTAAGAGGGTAGTGGTCTGGTTAAGAGGGTAGTGGTCTGGTTAAGAGGGTAGTGGTCTGGTTAAGAGGGTAGTGGTCTAGTTAAGAGGGTAGTGGTCTAGTTAAGAGGGTAGTGGTCTGGTTAAGAGGGTAGTGGTCTGGTTAAGAGGGTAGTGGTCTGGTTAAGAGGGTAGTGGTCTAGTTAAGCAGGTAGTGGTCTGGTTAAGAGGGTAGTGGTCTGGTTAAGAGGGTAGTGGTCTGGTTAAGAGGGTAGTGGTCTGGTTAAGCAGGTAAGGGTTTAGTTAGGAAGTCCTTACCTCTATCTTTTCCATTTAGCAATCTCTCCTCTTCTTCATCACCATCTGCAGAGAGGCAGAGGGAAAGATCCAGGAAGGTTTAGCTTCATTTGTCATTTGTGTGTGTGTGTGTGTGTGTGTGTGAGAGAGTGTGTGTCGTACCAGAGTGCATCTCCTTCACCAGAGATGACATGGTGTTGGTGATGGAGTCTGCTGCCACCAGCAGATCATTACGGAGGTTCCTCCTGGGGCCTGGAGGGAAAACAGTCCAATCACGGGTCAGGGAACACACACACACACACACACAGACACACACACACCAATTACACAGGTGTAGACAAACACAAAAGTCTTTACCGTGAGCAAAGGCCTCTTGTACGTCGCCTCCTACTCCGGCTAGTGAGTCCCGGGGGAGGTAGGCAGGTGAGTGAGAGGGGGAGGGGCCTGCTGAGCGGGCTGGGGTCTGGACCTGGCGAGGGGGTGTGGCCTGGGCGGAGCCAGCCGCCTGAGCCTGAGAGAAAGAGAGAACGAAAGAGGTGAGATAGTCTATCAAACACAACGCAATATATATCACTTGTGTTCTCAGACAGACGTTTAGAGAAGTGTACAAATAGAGATGGAGGAAAAGAGACAGATGAAGAAAAAGAGAGAGAGAACTTACAGCCTGTCTCTGCTCCTCATCCTACGGGGTGCAGCAGAAAGATGAAAGGAAGAGACAGGAAAGAGGGAAAAGTGAGAAATAACAAGGACAGGTGCAGAAGGAA
>NC_090057.1:2622883-2677883 GCF_038355195.1 Osmerus mordax | reverse complement strand
CGTGTGTGTGTGTGTGTGCTGCTCCTCACTGTGAGAGTGAGAGAGAACGAGAACCCTGAGTGTGTACCTGCTGTGGGAAGCAGGCCCGTGCGGAGGTGTGTGTGTAGCTGAAGGACGGCCCCTCATGCACGGCCGAGGGCAGCTTCAGAGCCTCACGCAGGTACCAGTCAAACTTAGACAGAAGCAACACGCCACTGGAGTCAGATACCTGAGAAAACACATCTACACACACACACACACACACACACCCACCCACACACACGCACCCACACACACTGGGGTTAAGAAAGAAGTGTGGTCTTCCGTCCACTAGGGGGAGCTGTGTGAGAGGGAACACAGCAGGAAGAGAGTGAGGAAGAGGATGAACTCACATCGCAGTTTGTCAACCAGCTTCCCTCCACACAACGTGGCCAGCATGGCCTTTACTGAGATCACCGTCAGCTGACTGTGGGCTTCACTGGAACACACAAGCACACAGGTCATCACCCCTGTGTTGTGAGTGTGTGTGTGAGTGTGTGTGTGTGTGTGTCTGTGTGTGTGCGTACCTCTCCAGGGCTTCCAGGATGAAGTCCAGCAGCAGGGCGGTGCTCTGCCGGGGGCTGATGGTGTGCGTGCTGGGCAGCCGCTTGCTCAGCTGGTTGAACAGCGAGGCCAGGAGGTTCTCCAGGCGCGTCGCCGACAGCACGGCTGTCAGCTCCACCGTGTTCAGACCAGCGTCACGCACCGCCTCGATCACGTTATACACATCTATCAGGTGCACTGGGGAGGGGGAGGAGGGTGGGAGGGGGAAGAGGAGGGGGGAGGAGGGGAGGAGGGGGGCGAGGAGGAGGAGGGGGGTGGAGGAGGGAGGAGGACGAGAGGGGAGGAGGGGGGAGGAGGAGGGGCGAGGAGGAGGAGGGGGAGGAGGGGAGGAGGGGGAGGGGAGGAGGAGGGGGAGGAGGAGGAGGGGGGGGGAGGAGGAGGGGGGAGGAGGGGAGGAGGGGCGAGGAGGAGGAGGGGGGTGGAGGAGGAGGGGGTGGAGGAGGACGAGAGGGGAGGAGAGGACAGTCAGACTGACAGTTAAGGTAATGTCATGTGTAATAATGATGATAACGCTAATGTCATGTGTAATAATGATGATAACGCTAATGTCATGTGTAATAATGATGATAATATGAATGTGTGTGTGTCTTCACAGGGAGAACTTACAGTTGCAAGTCTTCTGTATATATCTCAACTTGCAGGCAGTACGGTACGTAGACAGACGAATGACATCGAAGTTCTGTTCACCTGAGAGAGAAAGAGAGAGAGAGAGAGAGAGAGCGAGAGAGAGAGAGAGGGAGAGAGAGAGAGTCTCCGTGGTGTGAACAGATTTGAGGAGTGGGGTTGCTGGTTAGGGTCAAGAGCAGGTCATGCAGGGATTAGGGATTAAGACGATGGGTGAAAGGTCACTCACCCATCTCCACCAGGATCTGCCTCCTCTCCGCCATGCCGTCTCCCCTCTCTCTCCTCCCCCCCTCCTCGATCATCATCCTGGAGGGAAACACATGCCTTACCAAACAATAGAAACGCAAAACACAGACGCGAGCAATGCACTCCCACTCACACATCAGTATGTGTCTCACAGGACTGTCTATACCAGATGGAATCTTCTATCGGTCACTAGGAGATGACTGGCATGTTTGGTAAATATTTATGACACAAGCTAACAGAATCTGATATTGCATCTGGCCTCTGGGAGTTCTTGCGGGTGGATAGACAGAGCAGTGTTGCAGGGCTGAAGGGCTGCCTGCACACTTACATCTCTGAAGCATGTCGCAGGGAGACGGTAGGAGCGAGGTACAAGTACAGAGAAAGCTGTCAATCATTACTTGCAGTAGAAGAAAAAAAAAACACTGGTGATTGCATCCATCGCCATGGAAACGGTCACACCATGCCGCCCCCCCCCCCCCCCCTCCCCTGCAAATATTTGCATTCCTCTATGAACACACTGCCAAGCCGACCCCAACACCAACTCTCTAAGTGATGGTGGATTTCCTCTGTCTGTCAATGGTTGCACTACAAACACGCACACACACACACACACCTCCCACATTCCACAGAGGATTTCAGAGTTTCCCAGGAGACTTAACCTCAACTGAGACAAAAGCAGCCTTCCTATACTATGCCTCTTTCACACACACACACACAAAACGCTCTCTCTCTCACACACACACACACACACACACACACACACACAGACACACACTCTCACACCTCTCAGACCTAAATGCAGCTCCTTGCCAGATGACCAGAGACAGGTGTACTCTCTCTATCATACAGCGTGGAGACAGGTCAGGCTCAACAGAATGTTTACACATAACATCTAGCACACCCTCCCTCCCTTCTCTCTCTCCCTTCTCTCTCTCCCACTGCTCTCTTCTTCTTCTCCTCCAACTTGTTTACTTTCTCCAGCCAGCTGACACACTGTAGCACACTCACTTTAGCGTTGGGTAGCATTCCCACTCATTCAATGAAAAAAAATATATATATTAGATACAGTATATTTTGTTGCCTTTTTGTGGTTTTATTGGACAAAGACAGTAAGAGACAGGAAGTGTATGGGGGGAGAGGGGGGGAGGACATGCAGAAATGGCCCGAGCCGGAATCGAACCCGGGCCGCTGAGTGTGGGCCTCATCCTTCTATGGTTCCTGCCCTGCTACCCAGTGAGCTAGCGGGACGCCTTCATTTGTTATTCTGAGCCGTAGCATGTTTACCCTCCAAGGGAGGTGCTGACGGCAGTCTGCCGGTCTATTGAGACTGCCAGTCTGTCTGTACAGACCACACAGCCGGACATTTGGTCCCTGCGTTCACCTCCTATTTTAACTCAGAATGTCTCTAACCTCTCAGATATAATTACCCCTCCTGCAGTTACACTGGCTGACCTGAGGCTAGCGCTGGGACTGAAGCCATTAAACAGCCCACATCGGAAAAAACACACACGATAGTGACCAGGAGAGCACAGCGTGCTCGTGCGTCACAGGGTTCTGTTATAGCAGCCATGTGCTGAGGACAGAACACCGTCTGTCTACGTCTGCCAGGGACAGACAAACGCAGCAATGACGACTTTGATGTTTAAAGGACAGTCTCTATGGAACAGTGTGTGTGTGTGTGTGTGTGTGTGTCAGGGTTACACAGGATACAGTTTTCCCAAGTCTAGAGGAGGTAAAGAGCGACTTAGTCTTCTTTTAGTATCTAAAGGAAGATCTGCTTAGTGAGACAGACCGGAAACCCAAAACCATCACAGCCTAACCTTTAAAGAGTCTTCAAACATTACACTCTAACCCTGACTCTAAACAGCCTCCAGATCTATCACACCCTAACCCTGACTCTAAACAGCCTCCAGATCTACCACACCCTAACCTTGACTCTAAACAGCCTCCAGATCTACCACACCCTAACCCTGACTCTAAACAGCCTCCAGATCTACCACACCCTAACCCTGACTCTAAACAGCCTCCAGATCTATCACACCCTAACCCTGACTCTAAACAGCCTCCAGATCTACCACACCCTAACCCTGACTCTAAACAGCCTCCAGATCTACCACACCCTAACCCGTCAGGATGCTTCTGATCCTGACAGAGGCCATCACTGCTGAGCTACAATGTAATGATCTATTAGTAGAACAACACTCACACACACACACACTCACTCACTCACACACACACACACACGCACACACACACGCACACACACACACTCACACTCACACACACACACACTCACTCACTCACTCACACACACCACACACAGTGTGCTCCCTGCCGTTCGGTGCCGTCCTGGGGGGGGGTGGGGGGGGGGGCGGTGCAGGGTGAGTTCTCGTGGGGGGAGAGGACCTCCCAAACAGCTGCACCTGTGCCCCAGCACTCCCACACTCACTCCACAAACACCACATCACAGTCAAACCCACACACACTGAGACACACACACACTGACACACACCGAGACACTCTGAGACACACACACACACACTGACACACACCGACACACACTGAGACACACACACACCTACAGCACCAACTGTGCCAACACTCTCCAACCGTGTCATCAACAACCAACCCTCTCTCTCACGTCACTGAACCTGTCAATCACACACACACACAGAGTACACACACAGTACACACACCTGATATTTTCTCTGATATCTTCTCTCTGATCCTCTCTCGCTTCCACACAAACACCAAAGCAGCCATGACCTATGGACTTACCGTGTTTCTCTTTTTCAGTAATCCTGTTGGCGTGTGTGTGTGTGTGTGTGTGTGCCTTTGAGGGTGGGCAGCTCCAATCAGAAGAGAGAGTGGAGTGGCGAGACGGCAGGCTGTGACTGAGGGAGCACAGAAACAGACCGGGGCGTCAGGCTGGCGAGGCCAGGCCAGAGTGAGGGGGGGGGGTCTACCTTACCCCCTGCACCCCCACCCCTCGCCACCCCCTGCGGTACTACCACCCTACTACCACCCCACCCCCCCACCACCTCCACCCTAACCACCTTCTGCCTTGATCACATGACTACCAGCTGCTCCTTATTCTCATCCTCTGCCCTGACAGGACCTGACCCACCGTGTGTGTGTGTGTGTGTGTGTGAGTGCAAGCTGTGTTTATGAGTATATAATACTTGATATATGAGGAGAAACTTGACATGGTTGAGATTCCTCTGATCTCCTTTTCCTGTAAATGACCTCACGGTAACCCAGGAAACGGGCATGGTTGGCCACATGGTTGGCCACATGGTTGGCTCCCCTGCCAGCCCAAAAGGAATGCTCTGCTTAATGTCTGTCTGGGGAGGCCTTGCCAATCACACCTGACAATGACAGAAGTCTGTGAGATACAACCTCGTTCTTAAAAGTAACAACTATTCATCTTCTGAAGCTGGTACTGGTGAAAAATCTGTCTATCACTCTCCATGGATTTCCTCTGACCTTTCACCCCCGACCCCAGATTTACTGTAGAGACACCCTGGCTGACCCTGCAAGACCTTGGATGTTTATAGACAGGTATAAACAGCAACAGGATTCTGGTTACAAACACACACACACCGTTTAACATGCCAGTGCACACACAGGCACAAACACCGTTTAACATGGCAGTAGTCAGTGGAGAAGCAGCCTGGATGATTCACCATAGCAACAGGTTGGGCACTAAAGCAACACGATAGAGTTAAGACTCCAAGACGGGACAAAGCAGGGGACAGAAAGTGATAGGGAGCGTGAAAGAGAGAGAGACAAAGAGTGAAACAAAGAGAGAGTGACAGAAACAATTGGAAAACTGACAGAGAAAGGAGACGAAAGGATATATATATATAGAGAGAGAGTTAGTGAGTGAGTGAGCGAGTGAGAGATACAGAGAGAGATAGAGAGAGAGAGGGACAGAGAGAATGACAGAGAGTGAGTGACAGAGAGAGTGACAGAGAGAGAGAGAGAGAGACTGATAGAGAGAGAGAGAGAGACAGAGAGACAGAGAGAGAGAGAGAGAGAGAGAGAGAGAGAGAGAGAGAGAGAGAGAGAGAGAGAGAGAGAGAGAGAGAGAGAGAGAGAGAGAGAGAGAAGTAAGACAGGAAGGAAGTGACAGCAAAACAGACTGTGTTAAAAAGCCACACAGCTGATAGTCACAATGACAAGCAGATCTGGTTTAACCTGCTGTGCGACTGACAAAACAATCTCGGCAGTTATCATATAATTAGCCTAAATCAGATACCAGACCAGAACAGATTTAAGGGAACGATTCTCCCTCAGGGCATTATTCTGGGAGCTAAGTACAGAGTGCATCAGATATGATGCCTGCAAGGGGGGTGTCACCGGGTTATATTGAGTTCAACCATCTATTAGCGATGAGCACTCACTACACTTTTATAACGGTACATATGCTTGTATGTACAGAATGAATGTGTGTTAAGTATTATATTATTCAACAATAGTGAAAGCGCTTAAAGGTTACAGAACTCTCAACCACGCGGACTGAGGACCGAAAGGTACCATATGGAAACTCATAAACAGTTATCCCTCTTTCGAAATCAAAATACACACTAACCCACAAACACACACACAATAACTTCCTCTTCAAACACGGAATGTACTGATCCTGTCTGAGCTACAAATAGACCATTGTCTACAAAAGGTATTTGTATTGTTCCTGGACCCCTACCAGACAAGGTAAAGCAATTCATACGTCTGTCAGTCACACCGCTCCAATTAACATTCTAGCCTATACAGGTTCATTCAGATGCAATGTTGTTTAGGCTAAATGTCAAGGTAGCCACTATGAGCGACGAGTTATGTTCCGTTTAGATCCATGCGAGAATAGTATACTTTTACGTTTTTACCCCACTTCAAAGAAACTGTGATATATGAGCGGCCATATTGCAGAAAAGTTTAACTCCCTCTTTACCTTGTTCCCTCGAATGAATGTTTCACCAGTCTCTCCAACTCCGTGAAAACCCACTGTAGATTAAGCTTGTAGCGAAGTTCAGCGCTTAAAGTCTACGTGAGAGAGTACAACTTGCGGTCGTAGAGAGGAGATACTCACCAGAACTATTCTCGGCAGGTATTCGTGGCCAAATACCAACATCGGCACTCGAGCGCGCGGCGGACTACCCTTTCTTTCTTCCTCCTATGCTATAGGCCTATTTCCATATTTCTTTTAACATTATAGCGCTTTTTGAATCGCTCCCGGTTCCGTTATCTCCGTGGCCCTTGGTGTTTTTGATCCTCCATTCCGGGTGGCAAAAAGTAGGATTATTTCTTTGCTGATTTGCCGCTTACACACTCGTTGTACGGTTTGCGAGTCCCTCCTCGCCCGCCGATGGGTCTCCTCCCACTACGGGGATGCTGAGAACACAAATCAAAGTTTATTAGGAAAATTATGACCAACCAGTTTCGGTTTCTATAATATATATTAGCCTATAAGGAGCCGTTGACTGCAGGCGTCTGGACGACCTCGAGCTGTGTTTAGCAGACAATGTACATGCTCTCGGAGTTGTGAAATTCATCAGAGGTATGCGATACACACACACGGTTGGCCACATTCGCGCACTCTTTTTCTTTAAAATATCAGTGTGTGTTGTGTGCTAGACCCTGCTAGCAGTTTGGGATGAGCATGGCAAGGAGGTTAGGCCATTTCAGAATCAGAATCGGAATCAGAATCAGAATTCGGTTTATTCGCCATGTATGTTATACAAACACGGAATTTACTGTGGCAGGGAGGTGCAAACACTAAACATATACTAATCTTAAATTAAGTAAAGGTACAGAAGTTTAACTATTCCTAAGAACTAAACAATCTAAGAATAAAACAATTTAAATATAAAATAAAATATATATAAAAATAAGAATAAGGATAAGAATGAGCAGCATGAGTGGTCAACATGCAATAGTGCAATCAGATACCGGGCAATCAGATACCGGGTTAAATAATGAATGAATGTCAATGGGAGTCCTTGGCCTTGTTGAAGAGGCCAGTAGCAGATGGAAAGAAACCAGGGAGGAAGGGGTTGGCCACAGTCTTCCTCGCTCGCCTCAGGGTCCTCGAGGTGTGCAGGTCCTCGATGGTAGGCAGATTGCAGCCGATCACCTTCTCAGCAGTGCGGATGATACGCTGCAGTCTACTCTTGTCCTTGGCAGTGGCAGCAGCGTACCAGATGGTGATGGAAGAGGTGAGGATGGACTCAATGATGGCTGTGTAGAAGTGCACCATCATTGTCTTTGGCAGGTTGAATTTCTTCAGCTGCCGTAGGAAGTACATCCTCTGTTGTGCTTTTTTGGTGAGGGAGCTGATGTTCAGTTCCCACTTGAGGTCCTGGGAGAGGATAGTGCCCAGGAAGCGGAAGGACTCCACAGTGTTGACTGGGGAGTCACACAGGGTGATGGGGGTGAGTGGGGCTGAATTCTTCCTGAAGTCCACAACCATCTCCACTGTCTTAAGAGCATTGAGCTCTAAGTTGTTCTGGCTGCACCAGGTCACCAGGTTGTCAGCTTCCCACCTATAATCAGACTCATCCCCGTCAGAGATGAGCCCAATGAGGGTGGTGTCAAGGTGGTGTCACGAGGTGCCAAGATGGAATTTCATCTTGGCAACCTGAGAAAACACATATGCACACACATATCGGCTATACTGGAGATTTTAAAAAGGTGTGTAGGCCCTACATGTAAGGTTTGTTTTCCTTGAATGACACATTGCCACAATGATAACCTCGCCAGACGTATTCCACTTTACTGTCAGTTTTCACACACACGCATTGTATTGTCACCAACATTACCACAAGAGGGAGCCAACAGACACTTCAGTGCTGTAAAATATATGGATGTTTTTCCTAAACTTTGGATACCCTACTTTCCTTTCCTTTTCCCCAGCCGTGAAAACAACATAAGTGTCAAAGTAAAATTATGATAACGGTTTCCCATCCTTCGGTCTGTGCTTCTGTTTCGGCCCTGGCTCCAGTCAACCACTAGATGGCAGCAGAAGATTTCCTGCAGCACTGAAACAGCAACCCGTGTTCCAAACTTGTATTTAAAAACATTTTTTTCGAAAATACTTTTTCAACCTTTCGAAACTTTTTTTTAGAAACCTTTATTATCAAATATTTTTTCAACCTTTCAAAACTTTTTTTTTCCAGACGTAAAGTTAACGGAGAGGATAGAAGAGGAGGAGAGGAGAAGAGCAGCCTAGAGCATAGTAAAGTAGAGTATAGTAGTCCTCATCAAGTACTCATCAATGAGGCAAACTTTTGTTCGAAAATATTGTTTAAATCGTTCGAAACCTTTTTTCACACACAACACGACACTAAAATGTTTCAGGTTTTTGTAATACATTATTTCGAAAATATTGTTTAAATCTTTCGAAACCTTTTTTTCGCACACAACACGACACAAAAAGTTTTTTTCAAAATTGCTTTTTTTTGTTGCCTGCTGCCTCGTCAATTATTTCCTAAACGGCCTCTAATATGCAGGTTCGTCCTCTCAGCTAATCAATAAATGATTGCAAACTGATTCACTGTTGCAGAGTAGAGGTTTCCAGTGCAGCAGTCCACTACCTTACTCGATCTAAAGTGAAAGAGTTACATTTACATGACCATTTATTCATCTAGCAGACGCTCTTATCCAGAGCGACTTACAGTAAATACAGGATCATTCCCCCCCGAGGCAAGTAGGGTGAAGTGCCTTTCCCAAGGACACGTCATTTTTCACGGTTGGGAATCGAACCGGCAACCTTCTGATTAATAGCCCGATTCCCTAACCGCTCAGCCATATGACTGAATTAGACCACATATGCAAGCATACTGGTCTAGACGTGCCTGGACAGTCCTTGGAAGCACAGATAAAGGAGTAAGAGAGGAGGTTTTCACCAAAGGAATCGTGACTCTCACTTAACCTACAAATGTAAATGACCTACAGCTTCCTCCTCGTCAGAGCGGAGCCCGGACTGTCCACTCCTCAAGCACTGGTCCTGATGGAATTGTCACACGTCACATCTCATCAAACCTATTTTGAGACACACACACACAGGTCTGTTTATTTGCAGTATCTTTATTTGTATTTCTCTCTCTCTCTCCCTCGCTCTCTGTAGTCTTGCGCTCAGATTGGCAGCAGACCGCTATGTTACACAGATGAACTCTCTTCTCTCTCCCGGCGCGTTACCATGGAAACAGGCTCCGGTCCCTCCCCCCCTCCATGACTTCCCGATTCTCCTCCACATTCAACCACCGTACAGCCCCTCCCCTTCCTGTCATCTCCATCCCAGCTCCCTCAAACACAACACAACACACACACACATCTTTATACAGTAGAATACATTTACAGGGCCTGCAGTCTGCGGTGTAGGAGACTGACAGCAGCTTGGCAGAGGCAGTACAGAGGCTGACAGGACGAGTCGTACAGTGGGGCTGAAGACGTCACAAGGCTAAGACCACTCTGGTGGTCACGTACAGCAGGTGGAAGCCATATTCGAGGGCGTACCATTTTGGAATGTTTCATGAGAACTGACTCGGTTTAGACAGAGACCCGTGCTCTGTGCTCGTTCTTCTTGCCTGGTGGGGTGATCGGTCGCTATCTGAGCTCTGGCATCAATTATACAGTAATAGATTAGCCAGACTTACTTCCTGTGTGATACTCTTTACCCTACCAATGTAATGAGCCCTAAACCCTGAACCCCACACCCCAACAGTTCAAACCGATCTGCTTAACCCCCTACTCTCCCTGGAAGTGTGTGTGTGTGTGTGTGTGTGCATGAGGTAGTGTGTGAGTAGGATAAGCTAGAATCCCCCTGCCTGCTCTTCTAGGGTGTGGGTGACTACAGTATGGGTTACAGCAGGCTGGTTGTTTTACACGATGACATGTCTGATGGGTTGAGAGCACATGATCAAGGGTCAGGGGTTACACCCTTGTCTTATCGCTATGGTTACTATACTGACTGGCTCGATAGTCCCAGTGGCTATTTCAAAATACCTGTGTGCACAGTGCAGACTGAGTCTTTTGTCAAATACCCAACAGCGATGTTCCTCCCCTCCCCCCTCCCCCATCACAGACATAAAACCCCCCAAAATCCCAAACCGTGACTTTGACATCTGACTGGATATTCTGCTGAGACTGTTTGTGGTCTCTCAGTTCTTTGTGCATCGCAGACAATAAAACATACACACACACATACACAGCTCCAGGTCCAATCTGTACACTATCCAAGGTGAGCGGTTAAAGGTTGACTCCACTCCTCTTCCACGACCTCCAAGCACACAGAGAGAGATTAACTATGCCACACTTAAGACATGCAAGGATGGAGGATGGATGGTTGCTGTCTGTCAGTCCCCTGGGGCAGTCTGGGTAATTGAGTCTTTGCATTGGAATAGATTAAAGCAGGAAATCTGCAGAGAAGGTCTTCACTGGGCTGCTGTGGGGGTTGTTGTGGTGTGGGTTGCCAGGGAAATGTTGGAGGATGAGGACGTGATGGTACGTGGAGCCTGGCACCTGCACACAAGAACAGGATATATATCACATCAGGCTCAGTTTTAGCTCAGGTTCTCCCTAGAGGTAGTTAATGACATTAACCAATAGCTGTGGATTTAGGGACAGATTAGCCCACAGAAGAGGAACCTGGAGTTCATCATCTGGAGAAGATGGGGCTAATCTTTATATAATCCAGATGAGTCTCAGATAATCTTTACCGCTGTCGCTAGATCATAAGAGCTGTATGTGTGTGGGTCACTGTGAGTGCATGGGTGTGTGTGTTATTGTGTGTGTGTAACCAGGTCAGGGGGACCTGTCGTCTAGTTCTCACCAGGACCGTGACTTTCGAACCCGAGCCGCCCTCTCTCTCTGTGGGGAGTCCTGGCTGGGACTGTCCTCCGGCTGGTCCCCAGGGGGGCGGTCAAGGGGCAGGGGCGTAGGAGGAGTCACATCCAGCTCCAGGAACATGATGTTTTCAGCCTGCTCATCCACAAGCACAGACACACACGTCACTAGTATGACACGCTGGGACGTTGTGTAGAAACAGGCCAATCGGCTTTCAGAACAGACATGACGGTGGAGACGTGTCATGATGTCTCTCTTTTGTCATCATGCGCTCACGCACACACTCACACACACTCACACACACTCACGCACACACACTCATGCACACACACACTCACACACTCACACACACACACTCACACACACACACTCACACACACACACACACACACTCACACACACCTTGTATCTGGAATGGGCTCCCATGGAAATGGCGACCCGGGCGAACTGGCTGATGGCTCGTTTGTACCCCACTGCAGAGGTCGGCCTCTTCTTCATCTTAGAGAATTTACTGCGAGACAGACGGAGATGGACAGAAACAGGAAAGTGAGGAGAGAGGTGTTGGTTTGTCGTCACGTCTGATCCGTAACTCCAGGAGACCAACTCAGAGACGTCCACACCTCTCAGCAGGAACCAGAGGCTGGAACTTCCACTGGTCCTCCTCAGTGTCAAAGGTCAATCTGTTCATGATCTTATTCTTCTCTTCAGGTGGAATGAAGTTCTCTATGATCAGATACCTATACACACACACACACAAACTGTTGAACTGAGACAGTAACATGAGTGCGTGACACGTCGGCTCGTTTCTGATTGGTCGCTTCTACAGACGTACTTGAATTTGAGTTCTCGCGTGAGTTCGTTCTGGGTCTGTTCCAGCTCTTGTCTGCTCCTCACATGCTCGTCGTTGACGTCCTGAATCTCTGCCTTCACACACTGCAGCTTGGCATAGAGCTGAGAGAGAGGGGGGGGGGGTGAGAAGGATGTGTCACCTGGCACGTTTCCAGGGCTACCGCCTTGTAGCCTATAGCAACAGCACAGGAGGGGTCGATACACAAAGGAAAGTCAAGCTAATCAAAGTCATACTGCTATAGTTGTACCGTCCTCCTTTGTTTTCTTATTTCCCAGCGTTCCCATTCTCCCACCCTCTCCCTCCCATTCTCATCAAAGACCCCATCCATGCAGCTGGTTCAAGATGGCACAGGGGCAAGGTTAGGGCTAAGAGAAGGTTGTCTGGTCTCTTACAGTTCCATTCACAAACACAGAGACTCTTAGTCTGCCAGAGATGAGGAGTTAGGACGAGAGCTGGAGAACATAGACTCGGGGACTGGTGCAGGGTGGGACTGGGGCTGGGGCTGGGACTGGGGCTGGGACTGGGGCTGGGACTGGGGCTGGGCAGGAAGGCAGCAGGGTTAGGGGTTAGCAGGAGACTGGTGCGTTCCAGGTGAACAGATGAGTGAAACAGGGCAGGTTAGTGTGGCTAGCCTGGGTTAGTGTGTCTAGCCTGGGTTAGTGGGGCTAGCCTGGGTTAGTGGGGCTAGCCTGGGTTAGTGTGTCTAGCCTGGGTTAGTGGGGCTAGCCTGGGTTAGTGTGTCTAGCCTGGGTTAGTGTGTCTAGCCTGGGTTAGTGGGGCTAGCCTGGGTTAGTGGGGCTAGCCTGGGTTAGTGGGGCTAGCCTGGGTTAGTGGGGCTAGCCTGGGTTAGTGGGGCTAGCCTGGGGGAGACGGAGGGGAGGTTAGGTACAGACGGGAAGACAAACCTTCAGGTACTGAGATTAAGTGTGTGTCCGGAGTGTGTGTCCGGAGTGTGTGTCCGGAGTGTGTGTCCGTGGCAGGGGAGGGGGGGGGGGTCATTAGGTCCGTGTCAGAGGGTCAGAGGGAACACTCACATTAGGATAAGGAATCATCTCTGTGTGTGTGTGTGTGTGTTTTTGTGTGCATGAGAGGAAGAGAGAGAGAGAGAGAGAGAGAGAGAGAGAGAGAGAGAGAGAGAGAGAGAGTGTCTGTCTCACCTTCTTGAGTTTCTTGGTCTTGGCCTCCACCTCTTGCTGCAGGGAGGAGAATGTTTCCTTCAGCTCCAGAGTTTCCTCATCTCGAACCAACACCTGCTGCTGCATCTCCCTTTCCCTGCGTGTCTACACACACACACACACACATATATATACACACACACACATATACACAATCACAGATGCACAAATCACAGAAAGTGTGTTACAAACCCAGCTACAGCTCCACCAAAATAACATATTAGTCGTCAGCCAGTTACCTGCTCTGCAATCTCCTGTCTTCTGATCTCCAGCATCTTCTGCTGTTCGTTGGTGTGGTCCATGATGTTCTTACCCCCCACCAGCAGCTTGCTCTCCATCGCCTCAGATTGAAAACACACATGTTCAAAGCACGTAAAAGAATTTACTTAGATATGTTTCAAAAGCAGGCATGGAGTGTAAAGAGAGACAAGCTCCACTCCTTGGTCGGGTGTCTCTGGGACATGTTTGGTGACGTGACACAGCAGTAGTTCATGTGGATCTGAGAGCGTTGACTATTAAACACTTCAAATGTTACGTTTTGCTCCGTGATTGAGTCTCGGTCAAAGCATTTGGTCTTGTGGTGGAGATGAAGACCTTCGGGTCTCAGTGATGTAATCGTTTTAAGAGTAGAATTATATGCACATTTTTCACCGACACACACACACACACACAGATCTCTTCTTCTGGGCTCCTGGCTGACCCCTACCCTGAGGGCAAACAGTCTCACATCAAACAGCAGAAACTGACAGAGTGAAAGAGAGGTACAAAGAGAGAGGAGGGGGGGGGGTGTTTTTCTATGAGGGTCACATTCCACTCCCAGAATTCCACAGTGTGCTGTGTATGTGTGCCCACTTTCTCCTATTTCCTTCCTTCAGCTACTTTCTCACAGACACTCACCCCCATGTACACACACAAACACACTCCCATACACAGACACACACCCTCGTACACACATACAGACACACACAGTACAGTAAAGCCCTCATGAAGAGCAGGGGTGCATTTGCAGCAAGCCCTCAGTGAAAGGCTCATTGTTTCACGCTGCCTTTGTGTGTGTAGGCCGTACGTGTGTGTGTGTGTGTGGTGTGTATGTACGTGCAGTGTGCGTGTGTGTGTGTATCTGACTGCAGCAGTGTGCAGCTCTTTGTGTTCTGTCACAGTTTTTTAAGCGTCATTAAAGGGCTGATTCATCTCAGGGCCATCCTCTGTCAGACAGTATTCCCCCTCTCTCTCATCACGCAGTCTGGGTATGGAGCCTCTGTTTCCGTGCTTCACTTCTCGTTATACTGTACACCTTTAGAGAAGTCAAACAGAGATGAAGGGAAGCTCAAGTGAGGGACGACTCTCAGAAATCGGAGACTTCTTAGAATAAGAGGCCATCGATCCACATTGTTTTTATCTGACACACACACGCACACACACACAAAAGCAGATGAGAGGGAAACCAGAGATGTATCCACGAAGAGGAAGGACAGGAGGCTGTTAGTGTATTCTGATGTTATTACAAACCTCTATGTCCATGTACCCCACTCCCTCTTTACTTTCCCTCTCTGCTGTCTTGAAAAAAAGCTCTCTTTGACCGAGTGGGCCTCTGCGTACTCGTATGTGCTCGCTTCAGTTCTTCTTGTACATGTACGTTGACTTAATGTAGAGGCCAGAGAGGGAGAGAGAGAGGGGAGAGGGAGAAAGAGGGGGAGAGGGAGGGTGGAGAGGGAGAGAGAGAGGGGGAAAGGGAGAGAGGGAGGGCGAAAGGGAGAGAGAGGGTGGAGAGAGAGAGAGAGAGAGAGAGAGAGAGAGAGAGAGAGAGAGAGAGAGAGAGAGAGAGAGAGAGAGAGAGAGAGAGAGAGAGGGGGAGAGCTGGGTCATCCGAGCTGAGAGCAGCTCAGCTTGCTGGGTTGCACTAAAAATACATCATATCTACATCTCACTGCTTGTGTGCATGTGTGTCTCTGTGTGCATGTGTGTGTCTGTGTGCATGTGTGTCTCTGTGTGCATGTGTGTGTCTGTGTGCATGTGTGTGTCTGTGTGCATGTGTGTCTCTGTGTGCGAGAGAGAGCGAGAGGCAGATGGAGAGATAGTGAGTGAGGTGGACCTTCCTGACTCACATACCTAGAATAAGATAACCGTTCAGACACACACAACCTTGGACCACGTCAACCCTCTCCATTCTCTCCTACCACCTTCACTTAACAGGGACGGGGCGAGAGAAACAGAGGGAGAGGGAGGTCTGTGTTCTATAATGCATGGATCTGTCTCTTCCACTGCCTTTCAGATGGCAGACTCAATAGATGCTTGTATGCACACACACAGACCTGATTCATCCATATTTCAGCAGTCCCGCCCCCCCATGCTGAGTGATGGAGATGAGTGTTTCTATCTACTTAACCCCCCACTAATGACTCACCACACACACACACATCCCCTTCTCCTGTCTTCATCCCCCACTAATGACTCACCACACACACACATCTCCCTTCTCCTGTCTTCATCCCTTTAATCCAAACTCTGGACCCCTCTTACGAGAGGAAGACTGCCACGTAAACAGGAAACAGGATGATACACCCCACTAGTGTGTGTGTGTGCGTGTGTGCACGCGCACGTCTGTTTCCTGTGAGGTTAGCGGCCATTGTTGTTGGCTCTCCAATGTGATTGGATGAACCCCAGCTGGCTGAAGGGCTCTCACAGGGACTTGTGAGAGAAGGTTGCCTCGGTGAGAAACCGGTAGCTCTCACTATACAGACAGACAGACAGACAGACAGACAGACAGACAAGCAAACAGATCCTAGATAGAAAGATAAGAGAATGTGGAATTCTGCCCCAGAAAGGTTCTAAAAATAGTGTTCAGTGGGGAGTCAGCAGGATCCTACTGAGAGCTCAGCCCTAACCACACAGCTCTGATAACGAGCTGGCTTCTTCACTTCACTTCACTGTTCCTTTAAGGGTCCGAACAGCATGCTGTCTTTGAAAACGAGGCATAAAAAAATATTTGTATTGCCTTCTTTCATTATCCTCTGATATTCATTTCTGTTTCATCTTTGAGATCATTTCTTTTGTGAAGATCTGATGTTTGAAGAATATGAATTCACATTTTAGGGTTCAATGTAAACAGCCCCCACACACAGCCTTTCTCAAACAGTCCTCCCTGCCTAGGAACGAGTCTGGATTGGTGGACTAGACAAGCAGAAAAAAGTAGCCTGCAGACTACAGGTTATGATTGGTTGGTTGTTTCCAGACAGCACCAGTCAGATGAAACATGAGCTTGGATAATCCGAAGCCTTACAGTGAAAACAACGTTCTCTTACCGGTCAGTTCACATTACCACAGCATAGCATGTGGAAGAAAAAGACATGTCCACCACTGGGGCCAACAGACCACACACAGGAAGTAGACCAAACACAGGAAGTAGACCAAACACAGGAAGTATTTTCCATATCTATATCAGACTCCCTCTTTATTGTAGAAGAGAGATTATTTAAATACTGGTGACTTCACAGTGCTAAGAATCACCTGACATCAAACCCAGTTTGAGCAGGTGAATCCCTCAGAGATCAGTCACGCAGAGTAGACCAGAGAGAGCTTGTAGTGCAGTCGTATAAGCAGGAGTCATCCTGCATGACGGCATTAGTGACTGGCTTTATGACCAAGCTCTTTCTCACTCTTCAGTGTGATGACCAGTGTGTGTGTGTCTGTGTGTGTGTGTGTGTGGACAACAGTCTAGACATCCATACCACCCAGAAGGCTGTTTTTCTCTCTCATCCAGTAAATAAAATGAAGCACATACACCCACTTAAGCTCAGTTTAATTAGGTATGAAGTTGCCAAAGTTGCTGTAATTCCCTGTAATCTCCAGATCAATGGAATACCACACATATAATCTCATAGGTTGTCCTTAATCTAACTGTCTGGATTAGACTGTGTGTCCGTGGGTTAGTGTGTGTGCCACTTTCTTGTCCCATGCGTGTATAATAGGGGGAGGTACACATGCGGTGCCACACACTCTGTTTAAACAGTGTGTGTGTGTGTGTGTGCAAACATAGCTGTAGCTACATCAAGCTGTTAAAGCTTGTGTAGGTGTCTCCCTTACTAACTCCATCCTTCACTCCCTGTCACCTCCATCTTTACCTTGTATTTAGCAGTAAGCTGTTCAGTAGCCTCCTGCTCCTTCCTCAGGTTTCCCATCATCTTCTCCTTCTCTCCCAGAAGCCTCTGCTTCTCCTCGGCCAATAAGGAGTGGTCCTCTCGAATGGCTTCCTTCTCCTGCTCCAATCGCTGCTCCTGCTGCTTCACGTACTCCCGCCCCTCCTTTTCCACCTCCTCCTCCGCTCCATCCAACTCCTCTCCCCCCTCTCCGTCCCAGCTCTCTCCATCTCCCTCCTCCTTCCTGTGTTTGTCCCGCCCCTTCCTGTGGTTGAGTTGGGCCCTGAGACGCGCTATCTCACTCTGGAACTCCCTGAGCAGAGCATCTTTGGGGTCCTCGTTCACCCTCGGCTGGTTCTGAATGTTCTTGGCGCGGTTAGCGTAGCGCAGGGTGGTCAGTGTCTCTTCGTAGTGCGGCGAGGCCGGGCCTAGCGTGGCCACCATGACGGTCTTGGCGTTACCGCCGAGCGAGTCCTGCAGCAGGCGGGTCAGTTTGGAGTCCCGGTACGGCACATGCCCGCTCCGCCCATCGGCCAGGGCTGAGATGACGTTCCCCAGAGCCGAGAGGGACAGGTTGATTTTCGCGGCCTCCTTCAGGCGTTCTCCGCGCACGCCGGTCTTGGCCTGACGCTCGCTGCCCGCCAGGTCCACCAGGTTGAGCCGGCCCACCCTGATGTGTTTTCGTCCGTCCGGGCCTGGCTGGCTGCACTCCACGGTGATCAGGAACAGGGTGTGGGAGCGAGACGAGTGATCGTTCATATCCGTGGCGCCCACGGAGCGGGCCTGGTTCCCCACGTTCATGACCTCCTCGATCTCCTTCACGCTCTTACACACGCAGGAGGTCAGGTCACGTACGTATACCCCGCTCTCCGGGTTCTCACGGAGCTCCAGGGCTCTGGCATGGGCATGGTTGGGATCCAAAAGATCCCGGATCTCCTCGAGGTAGATCTCCAGGTAGGAAGCCTGTACCAGGTATTGTCTGTCTGACTGGGACCGAGAGATATGTGTGAATATGTGATCGAAAGCATTGGGAATCACTCCCCGCTTCTCTGGGTCGAGCCATGCCCCTTGCATTGTGTATGTTTTCCCTGTGCCCGTTTGTCCGTATGCAAAAATGGTCCCGTTGAAGCCCTCGAGCACAGAGTCAATCAATGGCCTCACAGCCTCATCATAAAGGTCTCGTTGCTTAGAGCTGGCGTCGTACACCGCATCGAATGTGAATGTCTTCCTTGGTTCAGTGAGCGGTGCGCGTGGATTCCGTAGGACCACTTGACCAAGGCGCACATCCATCTCCACGATCCCGCCTCCCGAACTGCCCGTCTCCTCTTTTCGGTTAGACGGTCGACATCGAATCACAACCTTCACCGACTCGCTACTCTTACATTTTGACATTTTTATATTTTTTGTTTGATATTTTAAACAAAATCCTAATAATAATAAATCTGGCTGTAATGCCTATAATGTCCTAATTTGCCTGTCAGCGAGAATTCGAGTGGGCCTAATCATTCGCTTCCAATGCACGTCTGACTGGAATATCACCACACTTCGACTACTGTGAAAATATTAAAGCATTCGGAAATTCACTGTGAACATAGACTCTCACGCCCCTATCTGTCTAATTTTACAGTAGGCTAGTATTATTTAGCCTATCAGCTTTCCTTTAGACAGATAATTGCCTGAAATTGCTAATCACGGCCTCTCACGCGACTAGGCGATGATCCGCTCGGTTCCACTGCATGTCCGTCTGTTGAGATTCGTTAATAAAAACACTCATTAAAATGGTTTCACCGGAACATTCCGTCAGGCAATATTTCGTTCCAAATATATTCCCATCCCGGAGCTGCCAATTCTCCCTGGCCCTTGAACGACCGAAATGCACGGATGCTTGTCATAGGATGGAGATGTGGCTGTGCAGCAACTGAGCTCCACAGTCAGACTTGGCTGTTGCCTGCAGGCGCGCGCACACACAACATACACACACATACACGCACACACACAATTACCTCATTCAACCACACCCCACATCACTGCAGAAAGCAACATTGAACCATGGGAAATGGAGTTGGATGAAAGCTAGTATAGCCTCCAGTGATTGTTATTGCCTGTTTGGTAGTATTGCCGAGTTGCAACTTGCTAGTAGCCTAAAGGTCGCTTTCTTTTTTCTTTTTAAATTCTCATTCTCAAGTTTTGGATGAGAAAAGCTTATTCTCTATGGGCCTATTGTAAATGATCAGTAGCCCGGTAGCCTATTGTGTTCGCAACGGGCGCTGAAGAAATAAGCAGAATCTAATGATTGCATTTTAGCCTATGGTCCACTGGCTAATGGTTGGATATCATATAATAGAAAAAATAATGAGCATCAAATTACCATTAAAAGTAAGGTCTTGTGTGGTTAAAATACGTCCGCAGTGTACTCAAATGTTTAACAACAGCACCACCAGCTGGTCGGAAGCCCCTGATGGGATGAAAAGTACACCATTCGCACCAGGAGAGGACAGAATGTTTGTTGTTGCCTGTTTTATTTAAGTTTTTACCCGGAGGAGCATAGTTTTAATGCTGTGTATAGGCCTATATGGCACTTCGCTTATAATACACGCCCAATGAATCTCTGCAATCCCAACAAATAGGCCTAACACTTCAGCTAACAAACTAGAGTGTGTTTTTTTATTTAGCGAATTGGCTTGACATTGTTTCCGTGGTGTGTAAGTGCCTGTCGTGTCTCTACTTGGCTGTAGAAAGCAGGGCATACTCAACATTCCTGTAGGAGTGTCTAGGTTCATCAGTCTCAATGATGGACACACACTCCTCTTTCTTCACACACACACACACACATACACACACACACACACACACACAAAGGGATACAAATGTACCCACTTCCATAACATTCTCACATTTGTGTAAAAAAATTAGATCAATTTGGTTACCACTGCCATACTTAGAAAAACAAACTTTTGACGTTTTGGGGTTTGGGGTCTGGGAGGAAACGCCCGTGACATGCACAGGACATTAATATGACATCACTTTACTTGGTTTGACTCACAGCTGGGATCGTCACCTCTGCCGTTTCAAATAACTCCCCCCTTGCCAACTAGCTTGCCATAGCGAACACACCCCGGACAGCAAAGAAACTAGAAGCCATTTTGGATCTGATCATTTCTTTTCATACAGTAAAGTGATGTGAGAGTCCGAGCCGAGATGTCCGAAATAGTCCCGCAGTAATATTTGCCCTTTCCACATGTCAGTTTCAGAGACGCTTTAACCCGTGGACGGTTGACGAAATAGCCAATTCGATTTCTATATACATTGACAAACAGTTATGTATTCCAATCACATGCCGGAATTTTAACCAAAGGGGCGGGAAAAGGGCGTGTCTATAATTCTCGGGTGTCGCCGTAGTTGTTCCATTCGAAGGCGACGGCGGTCGTCTGTTTCGGCTTCTTATCATCGAGAAAATAAATAACTGTGATTAAGTCGTTATTTGACACACTTTCAACGTCCGAAATTGTACCACTGATCCTAATCGTGATTCTTGAAGTGGCTGGAATGACGGACTTTATGAAGAATTTGAATTAGCTTGCTGCTAGTTTGAAGAAAGAGTGAGTCGGTAGGCTAGAGAGGGGAGCCATTTTGTCCCGACTGAGGGAGAAAGAAAGAGTGGAAAGGGGAATCACACGGAAGGAGACCTAATTTTTGCTTTATTTTCACATTCTGTGAGAGTAACAGTCCCGTTTGGACATTACATTATTGTTGAATACGGTTCTGATACGCTATCCAGCAGTATTAACTCTAACTAGACACCTAGATATCAACATAGGTAGCTAACGCTATCCAAGAAGCAGAGATTTCCAGTGCAGTCCGTGTGGTTGGATAAGAGGCTGGCTCGACTTCTACGATAGATAGTTCTTTTTCTTATTTTCCGGTAAACACAACTTGTTATTCAATGGCGAAAAAGACGTACGATTTGCTGTTCAAGCTGCTTCTGATCGGAGACTCGGGCGTGGGGAAGACGTGCGTGCTGTTCCGCTTCTCTGACGACGCATTCAACACAACCTTCATCTCCACCATAGGTGAGCGGCAACAGGGCAGGGTTTGTCAACACGGAGTTTGGCATGACATTCTGTTTTCCTTGTTCAAAACGATTTGTTGATCTACTCGTTAGCAAACTAGGACGGTTGGTAAGATGCTTGTCCAGAGCTCTCCAGTTTCATGTTGGGGTGCTAGTCATCCAAGCAGAAGGCCCACTCCACAAGTTTGCTGAACTCTTTGTCACTAGCTGCTAGGCTAACTAGTAGCAGCTAACTAGCTATCTAGGTTATCCATTTAATGCCGTACATTTATGTGATATGGGAAATATTCTGAATAGCTGGCTTTTTGCTAACCTGTTACTTTAATATCAGACATGTTCTGCCAGCTAATGCATATAATGTCAGCTTTAACTGGTGGTGTCGTGATGGACATTTTGCGTGATGATGCTGGCAATAGTTTACAACCGCTCGACTAGGTGTGTTTTTGAAATCATGACTTACAAACGTTTGAATATCCACGTGAGGTATCACTTTTGTTTTACTCACTAACCAAGCTCAGGCTCTTAAAACCGGTTGCATTGGTAGGGAGTTCTGTCATCACTTAAGCACGGCCTAACCACGTAATACTAGCAATTGTGCTAGCCAGCTAGCCGTGGCCTATCTAACCAAACGTATATTCGTTAATACATACAGTATGGATGTATAAAAACGAATATACAAACTTGACCGTGAAAGTGGCATTCTTACACTGGAATCGTTTTTTTGGGGGGAGGTGGGGTCTAGGGCCTTATCTCTTAAACGTTGTTCAATAGAAATCATAAACAATTCATTATGGTGGCGTCATCGCCTCTTTCCCCATTGTCCCCTGTGCGTTTTCTCGTCATGCAAACACGAATCAAGTGTCAAACCGTCCCGAAACCCTGCCTGTCCAACGCAAAAGACCAGTTTACTCCAGGATTTTAAGTAACCAATGATAGTCACTTGGTCAGCAGCACTCTTGTCAACACGGAGCCAAGGACCACTTGATCTCTGTTCGTGTTGCAAAGCCTGAACCCTGCCTTCTTCTCAGAGCATTTACTTTAAACGTCAGTTAGTTAGCCATTAAACAAGTCAGAGAGACCCTGACAGTGCAAAGCCACTAGCTTCACATGCACTTTATATACAATTTAATTATATTGTACCTATAAAGCTCTGAGCAAGGAACTCCCCTAATGTAACCAACCCTGGGGTCAAATGTAAAGCAATTCGATCACATGTTTGTGTCATTGGTGCATTGTGTCTTGCTATACACCAATCATTTGCGTTTGGTGTGCCGATCTCAGAAGAGGAAGGCTCAGGACTTGAAGTGCCCTACTTAATTCTTTGGGTTGTGTGTCTGCTAAGTGTGCATGTAAACAGTGTGCTTCACCAACATACACCTTATTGCTAAGTGTCTAGCAGTGTTATTAAACAAGCCCAGTGATCCCAGGCAGTCAGTAGGGGAGCTTAGCCCTGGAGCTGAGATTTGGAGATGTGCTCAGTTCACTCATATGTGGCTGGAGCGACACTAGGCATCAGAGTGTAAGTGTTTTGCACTGCTCGATGTGGCTTAATGCCTCTTTAGCCAATGCGATAGAGAATGCTAGTGACTAAACACTGTTGTGTGTGCCGTTGAGGACTCTCAAGTTACGAGGATGAGGGTTCAGAATCCCCTCCATTGACACATGGTATATTAACAGTGCTTTCTTGAGTTGGAACCGGAAATCCTTCTAAATGAAAGGGTTTGGAACAGTCTTCAGGAAGCAGCTGTATTAAAATAAATGTAGCATATCAGTCTGTCAACAGCACATTTTACCGATCATAAGACACCTGTAGCCGCCTACCTGCAGCAGAGGAACGAGATTGGTGTATGGTTGTCTTGGCACATGCATACACAGTGTAATAGGAGTGTGTCGGTCCTCTCTGACGCAGCACTCATACCTTTGAAGACACGCGGCTGCTTCTTAAAATACTCCACCGGAAACCCCCTCTCTCTCCCTCTCCTCTCACACTCTCCCTCTCCTCTCTCTCTCCCTCTCTCCCCCTCCTCTCACATTCCCTCCACTCTCTCCTGTCTCCCTCCATTCTCCCCCACACTCCCTCTCTCCCTCTACTCCCCCTTTCCCTCCACACTCCCTACAATCTCCCTTTTCTCTCCGTTTTCCTCTTCTCTCTCTCTGTCCGTCTCCATCAACTATCTCTCCATTCCCTCTCTTTCCCTCCACTCTCTCCCCCCCCCCCCCTCTCTCTCCACTCTGCCCCCCCCCCGCTGTCTCTTCCATTCCTTAACCAAAAGTAACAAACCAAATACCGTAACTCAAAACTTCCAAGATTTCCACTTTTCAAACTGCTGATCACAGCTCAAAAGTAAAGCAGCGGGTGTGTTTGAGGATGTGTCAGCTCGTCTTGTACGACGGCACATTTTCGTCCCCGTTTTTTGTCTTTTTCTTTCGCAGTCTTGCACACGCTTTCTCTCCCCCTATCTTAGGCGTGTACAAAGGGTCCAATGAGTCACCCTTTGGCAGAGAGCTTTTCTCATTATTCTGAAGTGTGGCCACACCTAGAGCACAGCTGTTCTGGCCTTCACCATTCGGACTGACCCGCGCTGACTTGCCCTACACTCATAACAATGCTCTGATGTTGTTCTCACTAGTTACCCAGATGCTACATCTCTATGCAACAACGGTAGATATTGTTGGGTTACTGTCTTTGCTAACATACGTTAGCCTACCTTGTGCTAGGCTGGTTAGCTGCTGTTGTGTATCCTTGTTTTTAGCTGGATCTTGCTAGCCTGCAAGCAGAGCGCTTGCCAAGACCTCTGCCCTCCTCTGGCACATGACACTGCAGAAACAGGAAGAGATACAGTATCTCCAGTACACTTGTCACTCTTCTGCTGTCTTCTCTTCCCTTTCGCTTAACTTCTCTCTCTCTCTTCCCACATTTCATTATTTTCCCAGTCTGACACATTTTGTGACACATGCTTTTTCTTTTACAGGAATAGACTTCAAGATTAAAACTGTTGAATTACAGGGAAAGAAGATCAAACTACAGATATGGTGAGCGTGTGGGTGTGTTGTGTACTGAAACTTCCAGATCACTGTGTTGGCAGGGGTTCCCCAGTGTTTGCACATGTATTGTACACGTTCGGCTGGGCTTGTTCCACAATCTTGTGTGTGTGGTCATGCGCAGGGACACAGCCGGCCAGGAGAGGTTCCACACCATCACCACCTCCTACTACAGAGGAGCCATGGGCATCATGCTGGTCTACGACATCTCAAACGCCAAGAGCTTTGAGAACATCAGCAAGTGGCTCCGCAACATCGATGAGGTGAGACACACACACACACACTATGCTTGACCTCCCTGTGTCCTCCAGTTGGGTGTCGGTATAGGCCGTGCCCAACGACCGGGAGTGGGGAACTGTTGCTTAGCGCCGGTCTGATCCCTGCTGACGGCTGTCCATCACTGCCGCCATGGGAACGGCTCTTCCCGGCCCTCAGCTTCCATCACCATGAGCCCGAGCCCGCCTGCAGCACTTAAATCACCTTCTAATGATCGCGTTTCTCTCTCTCTCTGTGTGTCTTGTTTTGCCAGCACGCAAACGAGGATGTTGAGAGGATGTTGCTAGGAAACAAGTGTGACATGGAAGACAAGAGGATAGTACCTAAGGCCAAGGGGGAGCAGGTAAGAAATGGCGCGGTCCACACCTGATGGGGCTGGGGTCAGTTAACACTAGAGCCAGAGAGAGTTGACACTGAGGGGACTCACTAAGCCGATCCCCCTCCCCTTGTAAATGCTGGAATTAGCCATTGACGTTGGCCTGGCTCTCTGGCACAGGAAGTAAGGGCTGGTTGAGTCTCCTTGATGCAACCCTCCCTGGCACTAGACCGCCCTGTCTCGTGAGATGGTGAAACTCACAGACAACTGACCAATCAGTCTGAAGATTGGGCAACGCTAGGATACAGATCTGCCTGTTGACTTGCTGTCTATCGCACACGCACACACACACACACACAAAGCATTGATGTCGGTTCACGGTTGGTTACACTTGTTTTTGTGTTTTGAGACACTTGATCCTTGTGTGGCCCAGACCTTATTTTTGTCCTGTCCCCTGTCCTCTCTGTCCCTGTCCTCTGTCCCTGTCCTCTGTCCCTGTCCTCTGTCCCTGTCCTCTGTCCCTGTCCTCTGTCCCTGTCCTCTGTCCCTGTCCTCTGTCCCTGTCCTCTGTCCTCTGTCCCTGTCCTCTGTCCTCTGTCCCTGTCCTCTGTCCCTGTCCTCTGTCCCTGTCCTCTGTCCCTGTCCTCTGTCCCTGTCCTCTGTCCCTGTCCTCTGTCCCTGTCCTCTGTCCCTGTCCTCTGTCCTCTGTCCCTGTCCTCTGTCCTCTGTCCCTGTCCTCTGTCCCTGTCCTCTGTCCCTGTCCTCTGTCCCTGTCCTCTGTCCCTGTCCTCTGTCCCTGTCCTCTGTCCCTGTCCTCTGTCCCTGTCCTCTGTCCCTGTCCTCTGTCCCTGTCCTCTGTCCCTCTCAGATTGCGAGGGAGCATGGCATTAGGTTTTTTGAGACGAGTGCGAAGGCCAACATCAACATCGAGAAGGCTTTCCTCACGTTAGCGGAAGACATCCTCAGAAAGGTGTGTGTGTGTGGAAGGTGTGTGTGTGTGTGTGTGTGTGTGTGTGTGTGTGTGTAGAGAGTACACGTGGGGTTGCGGAGCAATTTTGCTGCTGGTGTGTGTGTGTGTGTGGCGAGGTGTGCTAACACGCGTGTCTCCTGCAGACGCCGGTAAAGGAGCCGAACAGTGAGAATGTGGACATCAGCAGTGGGGGAGGAGTCACAGGCTGGAAGAGCAAGTGTTGCAGTTGAACAACGGACCCCCACATCTCTCTGTCTCTCTCTCTCACGTCTCACACACACACACACACACACACACTCACTAACACAAGCACACACTCATACACACAGATACACGTGTGCATATACTCTCTCTCTCTCTGTCTGTCTCTAACCGCTAACTCCTAACACCCGTCCCCTCCAAGCTGTTCTCTTGCACACTGACCATCTCTTCTGTCTCTTCTCAGCCCCCTTCCCCGCTCTGAAATGAACCGCTTTGTCGCCTGCCTAACCCTCCCTCCCTCTGCCCCCCTCCCTACCTTCACATGTTCTTCCACTCTCCTCTGCTTTCTGATGATCATTTTTATTTCAGATAAAAAGAGAAATCATGTAATGTTTCTTGTCATTTATTTTAAAGGTTGCAAAAGAGAGTGATACTGAAACTCACATTTTTAATCTTTCCTTTGACTGAGCTCACCTGGTCACCCCCCCCCGACACTCACCATCGGTCAAAGGAAGAAAGAAAAAAAAAGATAAAATGATAAAAAAGAAGAAAAAAAAAAATGATAAAAGAAAAAAGACAAATGTAGGATTAACATTTTGTACACTAGTGGGGGCTTCTGTTGTCTAACCGTATTTCGTCATTTACAATTTGTAACCAAGTGACGGAGGCGTGGCTAGCTCCTTTTGTAGGTGGGGTTTATTTTGTCCTGTGCCTTATATGGAAGACAGGGGCGGGGCTGTGTGGTGGTTGGAACCACATCCACCCAATGAAATTACAATTTAATATTCACGTGTTCTGGCTCCTCCCTGTGAGGCAGAACACGAAGCAGAAGCGTTTGAATTTCTCCTCCAGCCAAGAGAACGGCATTATTATGTCTTGTTTTATTGTTTTATTGTTTCTCTGTATGATTTATTTTACATTTTGATTTCTTTTTCCTTTTTTGGGGTTAATTTTTCTGCATGCAGACTTCTTTGGGTTGGAAACGTTTCTGTAACGTTTGTGTAACGTTTGTGTAACGTTTGCCACTGGGTAACTGGGCGGGAGGTCAAAGTTCTCTTTGGAAATTCAAACAATTTTTGCAGATCCATTAAAAATAAGCTTGTTTAAGTTACTTGTTTGTCCTCTATGCTTTTTTTCAAATGTGTTTGGTTTGATGAGTGTGTGTGTGGTGGGGTGAGAGATCGAGAGGATGTGTGAGTGTAAGGGAAATCAAAGGCTATATGGAACACGTTCTTGTGAGTTTATCTCTAAGGAATGTCTTTCTGGACTCGTGTCAGTGTTTGTGTGAAAAACAAGTTCAAGAAATCCTTTTCTTAGTCATTCTCAGACCTGTCCGACAGATGGAGCTGTTTCACCACAGAGTTTGTGTAACCCTGTGAATTCAATCAAATCAACATTTATTTGTATGGCCCTTTTTTTTTTTTTTTACAAGCAATGTCACAAAGGGCTTCACATACGCCCACTAAACTGCCACTCAGCCAACCGAAACCAAGACGAGGAAAAACTCGCAGGAAAACTAATTGGAGAAAAAAATGGAAGAAACCTTGAGAAGAGCAGTTCAGTGAGAGATCCCCTCCCCCAGAGACGGTTGGTGACAGAGAGGTGAAAAACACAGGCTTAACATAGTCATGCATCAAGAGTAGAGAATTGATGTGCAAATGGATGTTGAAACTCAGATATTCAGAGTTCCAATTCAGTGCTGTATAGTAGGCTAGCTGTCATCTCAAATCAGTGCTGTCAGTTGACGCGTGTCAGTTTAAGCAGTGGTAGCCACAGGAATCCACAGCATCTCAGGACGGGAAGAGACCAGGAACTCGTGTGTGGTCAGAATAAATACTGGTGCTCGGTTTGGAGAAAAGCGCATTCCAGTAAGCACTAGTTCAGAAACTAATCGACAGCCCAACATCGTGTGGCGTTATTAGTTTCATGATCATGATGTAATTCAGTCGTTTGGACAGGTATTGGTGATGGATTTGTAAACCACATTTGCATGGGAAAATGACAAAGAACGGGACGTCCCGGAGATCTAGTGCAGTGGTCCATTCATAAAAGGAACCCTGTTGACGGAGTTGCGCCTTTTGCTCACTTCTTATAGGGAGGGAGGCGCCCTAGGGGTCAGAGCCGCTCCGGTTAAACGAGCGAGCGCAAGAGAGGAGGTACCGCGCTGATCCCACCGAGGGCTGGCTCTCCCCCCGCCCCTGCCGTGCTTGCGTGCGTTCTCTCTCAAACATGGCGAGACTCTCTGAGCTACCTATAGCGACCCGGACCCCACCACCGCCTGCCGCCACTGGTATTGCGAGCCCGTGCCCATTATGACCCGGGAGGATGGAGAAGTTGTCGGCGAGCCTGTCGGAGATCGCTTGGAGCCCGGTGACGCTGCCTTTGGACGTGGTGGTCAGCAAGTTCCGACTGCCTGCTCTGGTCAGACTCGCGCACGGTAAGAGTTTAAGAGCAAAGGCAAGGCTATAAGAGATTTTCTTATAGCGCATTCAAATCGCTCAATTCATCCCTACCCATCCCTGTCAACGTCTTTTCCGTAAAGCTTTTACGCACAACGTGAACATCTTTCTACATCTCGACCGTTAGGCTGGTCGTTTCTGTACAAGAGGGATGTCCAAAAGTTTTCTTTTGCCTATATGATGCCAACGTTATTTTCTCCTAAAGTAAGCTACATTGCCACAGCGTAAGTGGCCATGTTATTTAAGACTGACCAAAGGGCGACACAGTGTCTGTTGTGTTGGTAAAGTGCTGCTCGCTCTTTTCATATGTAAATGATGTAATCTGCCGGTGAATGTTCTGAATACTAACAAGCAGTGCGAGGCAACGTCCAAGTTTCCAACGTTTTAGGTGGACAAAAGCATCACCCCTTCATTTACCTCAAAACCCATGCTGGTTTACCACAGCCTTCATGCTGAGGTTGTCTGACAACTGACACTGGCTTCTGTCTGAAACTAGGCGCTGTCTAGTGACTATCTGTTAGAACTGTGTGTGTGTCTGTGTGTGTGTGTGTGTGTGTGTGTGTGTGTGTGTGTGAGAGAGAGAGAGAGACAGAGAGAAAGAATTCAAGGAAGAGAAGGTACAGTGTAAAGGAATATGTTTATACAAACCATGCTGGAGTTGACTTCACAGTGGACAATTTGCAGAGTTTGGCACGCTCCCTTCTGGAGATGGTGGTTATTGATTTACTATTGAGAATGAGTTGCTGCGACTTCCAGGAAGGTTTACATTTAGTCATTTAGCAGACGCTCTTATCCAGAGCGACTTACAGTAAGTACAGGGACATTCCCCCCGAGGCAAGTAGGGTGAAGTGCCTTGCCCAAGGACACAACGTCATTTGGCACGGCTGGGAATCGAACTGGCAACCTTCAGATTACTAGCCCGACTCCCTCACTGCTCAGCCATCTGACTCCCTCTAGGTTTAAACCAACTTCCACTTCAAATTTTTTCCACACAGGCCATAATGTGCTCCATGGGCAGCCAGAGTTTTCTGTTGGGTTGCAGGTGTTCTACTGCCACCTCTTCACTCTATTTAAGGCTGTTCCTTCTGCCCCATGAGTTATGCTCATTAGAAGGGGCCTGGTGTCCAAATATAATGTCTTCCTGCTAATCCTTCTAAAAGAGAGAGACACACTTATAAACATCTATGTTTGAGGAGGTATGTCTTACCGCTGACAGTAGAGCTCGTGTTTTGTTTCATGTTTTCATCCTGCAGCTTGTCCACCCTGGGTGCTGGAACTCACAAACCAGCTGCAGCAATCCTGTCACCCAGCTGATGTTGCTGCGATTCTAGTGTCTGTGTGTTCTGATTGAATTGTGTCATTGTGCTCTCAGCAGAAATCAATGCTGTGTTGCATGATGGCTTTAGTAAAAGTAGTAAAAGGTCACTCAGTGTGGGTGAATATGTGTGTGTGCGCGCCTGTGTGTGTGTGTTTGTGCGCGCCTGTGTGTATGTGTGTGTGGGGGGGCTGTAATAGGAGGTTGCCATACAGAGTAGCTGATGGGAGCTAGTTGGGGGCGGAGGATCAGCACAGATGGGGGTAATTACTTACTTCCAAAGACACTGATCTGGTTCTTTGTGTGCATGCGTGTGAGAATGTGAACTGACAAAACTTTTTCCACAGTATACCACAAAGGAAAAGAGAAGAGAATGTTACTCTTTATCTAATACCCATATGTACCATGTGTACCCAGTGTGTCTATGTTTACAGTGTGTGTTAATGTGATTCTGACCTGTGTGTGTGTGTGTTGCAGGTGAGTATGTGGAGGGGTCTACAGTGTGTGTTCGTGTGTTTCTGACCTGTGTGTGTGTTGCAGGTGAGTGTGTGGAGGGGTCTACAGTGTGTGTTCGTGTGTTTCTGACCTGTGTGTGTGTTGCAGGTGAGTGTGTGGAGGGGCTGGCAGAGGAGGATGTTGTGTTGTTACACTCCTGTCGTCAGTGGACCACCGTCACGGCCCACAGCCTGGAGGAGGGGCACTATGTCATCGGACCCAAGATAGACATCCCACTGCAATATCAGGGTGAGCACACACACACACATACGCACACACACACACACACATGCACACACACACACAGACGTGTGAGTGGTGAACATTCCCAGTGTTGGGATCCAGACCCAGTCCTTGTAATGAGATCCTAATGCTCTGTCTGAGCTTCCTGTCCTGCTGTAGAGCTGATGTCACCCCCCCCCCCCCCCTGCTGACTTCCTGCTGGGATGGACAGGAGGGGGGGTCTGGTCGAGGGGGGGGGGGCAGTAGAGGAGGGGGTGGAGAGGAGGAGGAGGGGGGTATAGGGGCTGAAGATGGAGCAGGGAGAGGAGTGCGGTGGGATTGAAAGGTGGTTGACATCATTCTCCGAGACTTGATGTACAGGAGGTCTTTCAGTTTAACCTCTTTTCTGAGAGAGAATCAGATTCTCGCTGTTAGTGTGAGAGAGAGACAGCTCACAGCAGGAGTGAGAGACAGAGAGAGTGAGAAACAGAGAGAGACAGAGAGAGGGAGATACAGATAGAGGGAGAGACAGAGAGAGGAAGAGACAGAGCGAGAGACAGAGAGAGGGAGAGACAGATACAGAGAGGGAGAGAGAGACAGAGAGAGGGAGAGACAGATACAGAGAGGGAGAGACAGAGCGAGAGACAGAGAGAGGGAGAGACAGATACAGAGAGGGAGAGAGAGACAGAGAGAGGGAGAGACAGATACAGAGAGGGAGAGACAGAGAGAGCGAGAGACAGAGAGAGGGAGATACAGATAGAGGGAGAGACAGAGAGAGGAAGAGACAGAGCGAGAGACAGAGAGAGGGAGAGACAGATACAGAGAGGGAGAGAGAGACAGAGAGAGGGAGAGACAGAGAGAGCGAGAGACAGAGAGAGGGAGAGACAGAGAGAGCGAGAGACAGAGAGAGGGAGAGACAGAGAGAGGGAGAGACAGAGAGAGGGAGAGACAGAGAGAGGGAGAGACAGATACAGAGAGGGAGAGACAGAGAGAGGGAGAGACAGAGAGAGGGAGAGACAGAGAGAGGGAGAGACAGATACAGAGAGGGAGAGAGAGACAGAGAGAGGGAGAGACAGAGAGAGCGAGAGACAGAGAGAGGGAGAGACAGAGAGAGTGAGAGACAGATACAGAGAGGGAGAGACAGAGAGAGGGAGAGACAGATACAGAGAGGGAGAGACAGAGAGAGCGAGAGACAGAGAGAGGGAGAGACAGATACAGAGAGGGAGAGACAGAGAGAGCGAGAGACAGAGAGAGGGAGAGACAGAGAGAGCGAGAGACAGAGAGAGGGAGAGACAGATACAGAGAGGGAGAGACAGAGAGAGCGAGAGACAGAGAGAGGGAGAGACAGATACAGAGAGGGAGAGACAGAGAGAGCGAGAGACAGAGAGAGGGAGAGACAGATACAGAGAGGGAGAGAGAGACAGAGAGAGGGAGAGACAGAGAGAGCGAGAGACAGAGAGAGGGAGAGACAGATACAGAGAGGGAGAGACAGAGAGAGGGAGAGACAGATACAGAGAGGGAGAGAGAGACAGAGAGAGGGAGAGACAGAGAGAGCGAGAGACAGAGAGAGGGAGAGACAGATACAGAGAGGGAGAGACAGAGAGAGCGAGAGACAGAGAGAGGGAGAGACAGATACAGAGAGGGAGAGACAGAGAGAGCGAGAGACAGAGAGAGCGAGAGACAGAGAGAGAGAGTGAGAGACAGAGAGAGCGAGAGACAGAGAGAGCGAGAGACAGAGAGAGCGAGAGACAGAGAGAGAGAGGGAGAGACAGAGAGAGCGAGAGACAGAGAGAGCGAGAGACAGAGAGAGCGAGAGACAGAGAGAGAGAGTGAGAGACAGAGAGAGGGAGAGACAGAGAGAGGGAGAGACAGATACAGAGAGGGAGAGACAGAGAGAGTGATGACAGGTGAGGACCAGGGTCCCTGAGGAGCAGGGTAAGATAGACGGCGACACAGACAGCATCATGTGATGATGTCAGACAGGAAGCGTGAGCTAAATGAGAGCAGTTCCATGTCTCCCTGGGGGAAGGCTACGAGGATACTCTCCAGCCAGCCCTCCCTCCATCACTCCTCTCATCTGTTGCTGAGCGTATATGAATGGAAGATGAGTGCTGGCAGTCTGACTTTCACATCAGGGAAAATATGGATCTGCACTTCCTGTAGTACCATCCACCTAGCTATTTAAAGTGAGCAGCCAGACTTCTGTGTCTCCTGAGCCAGTAAGCTGTGTTAGGTTTACACAAGTTGGCTAACAGCGTCTGTTTTTATTCTGGATTAGCGTCTGCAAGCGTCCTGTCAACAAGTCTGTCCCTTTCTCTGGACAGAGGGCTGAACTGACCGGCTCTGCTCACGTGTGTGGGGTGGAAGCTTTTCAGTCCTTCAGCTGTCTGACAGTCTTCACTGAGAGGGAGGACTGGGGGAAAGGGGGAGGAGGAGGGGGATGGTTACGAGGCTCTGTGCTGGTCTGGAGGCGTTTGTTATTCTGCTCTCCCTATCATACAAAGAGTTGCCCTGAGCTCCACTGCCCACACACTCACACACTCACGCACAAACACTAAGACGCACACACAAACACTAACACAGGCACACACATACACACAAACACTTGGAATGCTGCTGCTGGGTTTCCTGATCCGGAATTCTTGAATTAGAGAGAGAAAGAGGGAGAGAGTGGGTGAGATTTAGAGGGAGATTTAGCAGAGAGAGAGGGAAAGAGGGGCAGAGTTGTGTGCGTCTCCATGGCGATGTGTCTCTGCTCAGCGTGAGAATAGAGCTTCTTTAACAGTTGCCACGACAACCGCGTTGGCTGTTGATTGACAGAGAGGAGGTCGAAGGTCAGAGAGGTGTCCCAGTGTTCCATCCCGGGCCTCCGAAAGTGTGAGTGTCCGCACTTGTGTGTGTGTGTGTGTGTGTGTGTCTGTGTCATGCAGTTCTTTAGAAAGAGAGAAGTGGTGACACTTGGTGGAAGGAGGTAGGCACTCAGCAAATACACACAGTTTATTTTTCTGGCTATGAATCTGTTCCTCATACTTCTTTTCTCTCTATCCCTCCCTCTCCCTCTTCCTCTCTTCCTCTCTTCCTCTCTTCCTCTCTTCCTCTCTTCCTTCCTTCCTTCCTCCCTTCCTTTCTCTCTCTCTCTCTCTCTCTCTCTCTCTCTCTCTCTCTCTCTCTCTCTCTCTCTCTCTCTCTCTCTCTCTCTCCCTCCCCCCCCCCCCTCTCTCTCTCTCTCTCTCTCTCTCTCTCTCTCTCTCTCTCTCTCTCTCTCCCTCCCTCCCTCCCTCCCTCCCTCCCTCCCTCCTCCCTGAAGGGAGGTTCAGGTTGTTGGATGAAGACAGGGATGTCAGAGATCCTGTTCAGTATTTTTCCAGCGTCGAGGAAGTCGCCGGGCTCTTCCCAGACCGAGTGTTCGTCATGGAAACCATCACCTTCAGTGTCAAGGTCAGGGACACAGCAAAACTCACCTCTAACAGTATAAACACATCAGCCCAGAGGTTATAAGATTGTAATAGAGTGTGGGTGCGTGTGTGTGTCACAGGTGGTATCAGGAGAGTTCAGTGAGGACAGTGAGCCCTACAGCTTTACTCTCCAGGCAGGAGATGAGCTGTCACTCATGGGGAAGGCGGAGCTTCTCTGTGCCACGCCCTCTAGGGAGAAGTCTGGACTGAGCGCGCTCCTGAGACGCCTGGGCAAGACTCCCCGCAGTAAGAGCCCTGCAGCGTCTCAGATTCACCCTCGTCTGGGTCTCAGGAAGGAACATTTTGATCCTTATCTAATCTTCTCCCTCCCTCCCTCCCTCCCCCACACCTCTCCCACAACACACACACACCCAGGTAAGACCCCCTGTCTCGTGTGCATGAACCACCGCACCAATCAGAGCGTCAGCCTCCCGTTCGCTTGCCGCGGCCGCTTCTGCACGCGCTCGCCCCTGGAGCAGGGCATGCTGGGAGGCGATCACACGGTACGCAGCATCATCGAGCGGGTCCGTCTTCCCGTCAACGTGTCCGTTCCCTCCCGTCCGCCCCGGAACCCCTACGACCGTCACGCCGTGCGCGAGGGCCACCGCTACAAGCTGCTCAACATCGTCAGCAAGACCGTGGTGCTCTGTCTGGTGCTTCGCCGACAGGAAGTCTCTCCCTCTCACTTCCTGTTGCTGCGCTGCATGCCACGCTTCATGGTGGCGGAGGCCTCCCTCCACACGGTGGCGCTGGAGAGCCTCCTGCTGCGGCACTCCTTCGACACGGACGCCTACTCGCGCGCGGTGCGGGAGACGCGCCCGGAACTGGAGTGCGTGAGCGAGGAATGCGTGAGCCCCGGTCGCTCGCGCGTGTGCGTGTCGGGTCAGGACTCTCTGGCCCCAGCGCTGCAGCGTTTGTCCCTGTGTGTGTACGGAGGCGGCGTGACTGACAGCCTATCCCAGCGCTGCAGGGACTCCCTGGGGGAGGGGCCAGGTGAGGGGGAGGAGCGTGAGTACGTCAGCCCCGACTGGACGGAGGCTGAGATGAGGGTCGGTGAGGAGATTCCCTACGAGGAGCTTTGGACCAATCAGACTGCAGGAGCCCTGGGGAAGGTGGAGCCAAACCTGATCTCTTTCCATTCCTCTTCGTCACTGGACGGCACGCTGAGCACTGCCCACGTTACCATGGTGACACGGGTGTCCACGCCGCCACCTGTACCCCCAAAATCAGATGCAGTGAGTTTGCCCTCCCTCTCCTCTCTCTCACTTTATCTAGCGGTCTGTCATCACCCCTTTCTCTCTCTCTCTCTGTCTCTCTCTGTCTCTCTCCCTCCCTTTCTCTCTCTCTCTCTTTCTCTTTCTCTCTCTCTCTCTCTCTCTCTCTCTCTCTCTCTCTCTCTCTCTCTCTCTCTCTCTCTCTCTCTCTCTCTCTCTCTCTCTCTCAGACGATGATGCATCCGGTAGTAAAAACCAGGAAGCACGTCCTTGAATAATTTATGCAGCGCTCTCCAAATGACCACACACACACTTCCCGAAACTCCTGCCATTCACGTGTAGTCCACACACACACACGCACACGGCAACACACACACACACACACTACAACTTCTGTTTTACGATGAATGTAGGTGAAGCTGTGTTTGCACCGTGTGCTACGTCGTGATACTGTGCTGGTGAAGACGATTGTGTGGGAGCTGAGGGGGGGGGATAGGGGGCATGGGAGCTGAGGGGGGGGGGGGGTGGCAAGGGGCGGGGGAGCTGAGGGGGGGGGATAGGGTGCATGGGAGCTGAGGGGGGGTGGGCGGGGGGGGGGGTGGCAGGGGGCGGGGGAGCTGAGGGGGGGGTGGATTTCAGCAGCTCAGCTGAATTATACCCTGTCACACATAGTGCTCCTCTGCCTAATATTTACCCTGCCAGGAAGTGTGTGTGTGTGTGTGGGGGGGACTGTCAGAGGAGTGTGTGTGCACTGTGAGCAGTGTGTTTGAGGTTTAAAGGTCATTGGAATTTGACATTTACTCACAGTAACAAAGATTTTCCAACAGGGACAGACACCATGCACATTCTCTCACACACACACTCTCGCACACTCACTCACACTCATGCACACACACACACACGGCTTCTTTTGTACTTTGTTATTACGAATTCCAGAGAAGCCCCTGAAGCACCCATAGAGACCACTTTTCATCCAGTCCCAAAGCTAAGAATTAGTTAGTGTTAATAACTTTCTTCCTGGTGTGTGTGTGTTTGTGTGCACGCTTGTGTGTTTGTATAGGTGAGAGAGGAGTGTCGATTCTTGATCGCCCCCCCTGTTCCTCCTCGCTGCTCTAAGGGAGGCTCCGCCTCTAGTCCCGCCCCCAGCCCTCCAGTCCCACCCCGCTTCCCCCAGACCTCCGGCTCCCCACGACCAAACCGGTCCTTCTACTCCTCTGGCCTGCAGGAGAGGTAAGACACACACACACACACACACCGGTCTCTCATCATGGCCTAGAATGTGCAGGGCAGGGGTCCCTGAAGACCAGAGGGTCCCTGAAGACCAGGGTTGAGAACCACTGGCCAGGGCCAACATACAGCTACGGTGGCCTGTAGGTAATGTGGGAACTTTTCTGTTTCTGTTTCTGTAGTTGCTCCCCGTCTCCAGACACCTCTCTTTACTGCTATCCATGCTCCTGGACCGACTGCCCCGCCCCTAACCCCGCCCAGTCAAGCCCAGAGCCAACCCCTTCCCTTCCCCTTGACGGCATAGCCAATCCTCAGCCAGCACAGGCCACGTGGGTGGAGCCATGGGCAGACTGTTCAACCCAGGGCTTCTATAACTCTGGTCCTCGACTGAGGCCGCCGCCCCCTCAAAGCCGATTCGCTCCCTTCGGGGCGCTGAATCCTTTTGCCCGCCAGTCGCCCTGCCCATCCCCTGAACCCCCAGCCAATCAGACGACAGATTCCTCCCGGGGTGCAGAAGGAGGCGGGGCTTTGGGGGGATGTGAGGGGTCCTCAGTTCACCCCACCTGGCGCCCACCGGCCGACCTGTCCGCACTCTCATTGGAGGAAGTGTCTGCCTGTCTGCGGTTTATCGGCCTGTCAGAGGCAGCCGTGGGCGTGTTCCAAAGAGAGCGAATTGACGGCAGCCTATTGGTGCAGCTCAACGAGGAGATCCTGTCTCACGACTTCCACCTCAGTCGACTGCACGTCACCAAGATCATACAGTTCATACAGGGCTGGAGGCCCAAGATCTAATGCACACACACACACACAATGCTGCCTGTCCTGATCACGTGCCTGTTCACTACATGGGACTGTCCTGAATGTGCCTTCTGGACAAAGTGGCTGCTGCTCCTCTCTGATTGGACGAGACAGCTCGTTGATGACACCTTCTGGGTGGAACTGTAGAACTAGGACCCAACGTAAGAAGCACAGCCAGTTCAGCCTACGCCTGCTCGGGCCTGTTTTCTATTAACCCTCTCCAAGACCTGCAGCTGGAAACAGACCAGGAGCCGGCTGTGTGGACTTCAGTCAGGCTGGGAGGAGGGGGGGGGACCTGAGAGATGTTCTGTGTCCTGGTGTACCTAAAGACTGTGACTAGAGTTTACTAACTTTACCCTGACCTACAACAGGCTCTTGTCGCTACGGCAACCCTTGACCGTAATAGGGGGTGTAACTGGTACAAGGGGTGTAACTTTCTATCACCTTGGTGACTGAGACAGTGCTGTGTGGTACAGCTGAATAAAGTGTAGGGATTTGGGCGTCTCTACAGTTAGTGATAATGATGATTAACCAAGCACTGTAGTCTAAGCCAGTTGTATAAGAGTTTCAGGCCAAAACGCTGCATATCATTGGGGTCACTTGACATTCATTACTCAAGATCGTAATCAATTACACGTTCAAAAATAATAAATGGATTGTCATGTAAGAATATGACAAATCGACAGCAACTTATCTTCATTTCAGACGGCAACAATTTGATAGGTGAATTGGTGAAAATGAAATGAAAAGGGTTGGCGTTTTGTACTGGATCTCTTATACTGTCTGTCTGTGGTCATGAACTACAGCTTAACCTTCTGGGGCGTAACCACGACGACCTTGTGCAACATGAAGAAATAAAGACACCTAATGACCTCTGAACCAGGGAGCCTGGTGTCTGTGGATCACACACACACACACAGAATAGAGGTTGGAAGTTTTGTGTAATAAAAGAATCCAGATACAGTATTCCATTTGAACAAATTTACAAAATAAACTAAATCAGACACAGTCATCAAAAACCCTCTAGTGCAAACCCCCCCCTGAGCAGGCAGAGCAGAGAAGGCAGTAGAGAAGGAGAGACACCTGCTCAAGGCAAAGAACAGATCAGTACAAGCAGCCATACATCCACCCTCTCCCCAATACTGATCCCCGTTTAGTGACACGTTCTGCTTGGCAGTGCCAAGGCGTGATTCTGGGGTTAGTTCACAGGCCTGGTTCACACTAGGTAACATCAGCCTTCGGCGACGCAAAAGATCCAGTGTCCGTGAGGCAGGAGAGGGCTTCCCCAGGGGCGCCGTGGAGGAAGGGGGCGGGGCTACTAGTGGAACTTCTTGCTGGGGTCCTTGGCATGGTCCAGTAACAACTGGCAGGGGGTGAACTGGTCACCGTAAACATCCTCAAAACGTTTCATCATGGCCACCAGACGAGCTGCCCCTATTGAGTCGACGTACCGGAACGGACCTGGTCGGAACACGCAAGTAGAGGAATGGTAAGCGCCTTTCAGGGAATGTATACTGTGTGTGTACTGTGTGTGTGTACTGTGTGTGTGTGTGTGTACTGTGAGTGTGTGTGTACTGTGTGTGTGTACTGTGTGTGTGTACTGTGTGTGTGTGTACTGTGTGTGTGTGTACTGTGTGTGTGTGTGTACTGTGTGTGTGTGTACTGTGTGTGTGTGTACTGTGTGTGCAGTGAGAATGCGTCATACCACCAAGGCACGGCGGGAAGCCCAGTCCAAACACTGCTCCAATGTCCCCCTCCACAGGGTTTCCCAGAATTCCTTCCTGCAGGCACAGAACTGCCTCGTTGACGAAGCGAGACACCAGCCGGTGCTGAACGTCAGAGTCAGAGGACCTGGAACACACACAGACACACACACCAGAATCAGAGAAGAACCGTTCAGAATGCTTACATTAGGGAATGCGAAAGAGGGACAGATTCAATAGAGAGAGAGAGAGAGAGAGAGATGGAGAGAGAAAGGAGAGAGATGGAGGGAGAGAGAGAGAGAGAAAGGGGAGAGAGAATGAAGTGTCTTACACAGTGGGAGGTGCGGCGAGTTTGAATTTCTGTATGATCTCTTCAGCTCCTGGGTTCACACTCTTGTCTTTCTTTGCTTTCCCGTAAACGAAGCAGCCCTTTCCAGACTTACGACCTGGACACACACACACAGAACACGCTCATCAGTTTCCTTCATGGAACAGCAACATTAGGTGTACAGAGTGTGCGTTCAGACAGGAAACAGTGTACCTTTGAAGCCTTTCTCCACCATGGTCTTGAGAACGTCCACATTACCTCCTCCGAAACGAGAACCGAAAGCCTTGCCCAGGTCCTGGACAGAACACACACGCACGCTTTTCATTATTAAATCCCTAGGATTGTCAGAAATGCCAACGCATGACTTCAGGGTAGAACCATGTGACTTCAGGGTAAGACCATGTGACGTCACGTGACGTCACGGTTACCTCAGCTACGTGCGCCGCCACGTCTATGCCGACCTCGTCGGCCAGCGTTGCCATGCCGACAGGGAAGCCGAAGCCCGTCGTCAAGGCGTCCAGCTGCTTTGGCCCCACCCCTTCCTGCAAGCTCAGATGGAGAGTTCTTCATCAGCTAATGAACACACAGTGGTGGTGTAGGGGAGTGCAAATGGTCAGACAGGCAAGAGATTAGTCAGAGAGACAGAGACAGTTAGTCAGAGAGACAGAGAGAGAGAGTCAGAGAGACAGACAGGGAGACAGAGAGAGAGAGAGTCAGAGAGACAGTTAGTCAGAGAGACAGAGAGAGTCAGAGAGACAGTTAGTCAGAGAGACAGACAGGGAGACAGTTAGTCAGAGAGACAGACAGGGAGACAGACAGACAGTTAGTCAGAGAGACAGACAGGGAGATAGTCAGAGAGACAGTGAAGCAGAGATACAGACAGAGACAGACAGACAGAGATACAGACAGAGACAGACAGGCAGAGAGACAGACAGAGACAGACAGGCAGAGAGACAGACAGACAGAGACAGACAGGCAGAGAGACCGACGAACAGTCAGTCGGGTCACCTGTAGCACTCTGACAGCCTCAGCCAGCATGGGAGCCAGGCAGCGGGTGGTGTAGAAGCCTGGGCCATCCTGAGGAGAGGAGCACCTGGTCAGACATGGAGCATCTCCCACAACATCCCTCCTGATTACACCATGCTGCAGTTCTGTCCTCTGCAGTTCTCTTGAGATGTGTGTGAGGTGTGTGTGTGAGGCTTAGTGTGTTTATGTGAGGCAGTGATCGACATTAAGGCTTGTCCGATTGTCCAGGACAAGTAAAAATAATTGTAGGACAGCAAGTATCTTGCCCGAACGGACAAGTAAAAAAAATAAAATAAAAAAAGATTTCTTAGTATCAGTGCAAGCAAAAACAACAATTTTGTCTTTCTATAATGCAACTACAGTCGGACATTTAATGAATCCGCACATTTATGAATGGATCCACGCGTTCTACTGCTCGTGCCGTGAATGTAGCCAGCCGGCACCAATCGTGTCCTTGCGATTATATAAACTTTAACTCTTAACTTATTCCGATTTAAATCAGTAACCGACATTGGCGTTTAAAGTGGAGTTCAGTGAGAAAATGTTTCTTAATACATCGAAACCTGGGCAAACACCAGGTAAGCGCTCCACCACGATTAAACACTAATCGACCTAATGCTAAAAATGCCTAGTATGAGGCGAAAAGAGTGAGGAGAGTTTTCCTGGCTTTGACATGATACTGATGGAGAGAGATGATGTACTGCTCAACTTGTAGGGATTTCTCTGGTATTACAGACAGGGAAGTCAACTGTCCTAATTTACCTTAAACAAATGTAGTTATTTACCCTATCAATAAGCTAATGGACTACTGTGACTTGCTCTCACAGAATCAGTCGCTTTAAACCCAAATTTTATTTTGAGATGTATACACCACTGGAAGGAAGTAAACGTCAGCTTTACTTCTTAGCTTTCGTAGCGGACGTTAGCTTTCCAATGAATCAAAGGTATGTGAGGCAGGTTAGTGTGAGGCAGGTGTGTGTGAGGCAGGTGTGTGTGAGGCAGGTGTGTGTGAGGCAGGTGTGTGTGTGTGAGGCAGGTGTGTGTGTGTGAGGCAGGTGTGTGTGTGTGTGTGAGGTGTGTGAGTGTGTTCTCACCCCCACTACGATGATGATCTTGCCCTGTTTCAGGCCCACGGCCACAGCGGAGGCTGTGGTGTCTTTAGACGTCTGCTCTGTGGTGATGATCTCCAGCAGCTGCATCTTATCCACTGGAGAGAAGTAGTGCATCCCGATCACCTGTACAGAAACACCCATAGATATATATAGAGACTAGATGTCTTACGGCGGAGTCGAGAACGTCCGCACATGGCGGCCATCTTGCTACAGTCAACTCGTAACATGGTGTTGATGCTACATGTACTTTTTAAATGACCATAACTTGCTAAATTTTCAACCGATTTTGAAACGGTTTGGTTTGTTATCAACGTCAGAGATGTCGTTATGCCACTGCATACTTATGAATAATTTTTATTTTTTTTACAAATAGAATAGAAGTATGCAGTGGCATGACGCCATGTGCGGACGTTCGACTCCGTTTTCCGGCAACGTGGACGAAACATCTACCCTTTATATATATCTATGATCTGCACAGAAACACCCGTCACTTCCAGGGTTCCGAGGTTCCTCACTTCCTAGTCAACCACCTGGTATGAAAACATGCTATTAACGCTTCTTTTGAACAGTGTGTGTGTGTGTGTGTGACCTTGTCTGGCCGTTTGCTGACAGCAGCGATGTCTTTGATGGGCAGGGCTGAGGTGTTGGTGGCAAAGATGCAGTGAGGAGGGATGACCTGTGGACACAAGAGGACCCAGGTCACCTCCACAACCCCTACAGATGACTGCATGAAAACTCTGAAGTAAAAGACACCACTGTGCAGTTCTACAACACGAAACAATTCATGAGCTATGTAACGCTACGAACTGAATGAACAAATGTCCTATCTTTAGTGGGGCAGTTTAAGTGGGGAGAGAGATACACGTGTGTATATATACACGCGTGTGTGTGTGTGTACTTACAGCCTCCACCTCCTTCAGTACTTTGTGTTTGATGTTGATGTCCTCAAACACTGCTTCTATGACCATGTCCACAGACTGGAAGGCTGAGTAATCCAGCTGGGCCGACAGGAAGGAGAGCGTGGAATCCCGCTCAAACGACGTCAGAGCCCTCTTCTTCACCTTGGTGTTCAGCCTGCGGACACACTCACTGTTACCTTCCTCTAACCAACGCCAGCCAGCCAGCCCGTACTGAACCTGTACTCCCTGGCATGTTGACGTGTTGAAAGAGGTGAAACGACGGCGGCCTCTAGTGGCCAGTCTGGGGCGTTACAGTGCAGAGGGAGAAGAGGTTTATAGGGGGGGTTTACCCTTTGAAGACCTGTTCTTGTCCTCTGCTGATGCCGTCGGTGGTGGTGTCCTTCAGCACGGTGTGCAGGCCCTTGTCCACTGACACCTGGGCAACGCCCGCTCCCATCAGCCCTGCGCCCAGGATTGCCAGCTTCCTGACCCATCACACGCACGCACACACACACACACACACACACACACACACACACACACACACACACACACACACACACACACACACACAAAGTGTAGCCTCAGCATCTAATAATAGACCAACACCACTATAAACAACTTTGCAAAAAAAATGTGTGGACTGATTTGGAGCAACTTGTCCGATACACAACTTACTTCACCTCCCTCTCAGGGGCTCCAAAGCGATTCTTTTTACAGGTCACCTGACCCTGGTACAGACCAATCAGAGCCTTTGACTCTGATGTCATAGCCAGCGTGCCAAAATTCTGAATGAGTGTGCGAGAGAGCGAGAGGTTGCCTTGAGTTAAATATGTTTATAATATGTTTAAAATATGGTGTGAAAAGATGAGAGACTGTAACAGAGTCAGGTAGAAGACTTACCTGAGACTCAGTCAGGTAGCCAGCCTCAGCTCCTTTCTCAATGCCAGCCTGCACACTCTAGTAGACACACACACACACACACACAGGGGAGTTACACACATGCCTGTTCACAAGTAAGATTGTTTGTGTTTATGGGACAGTATGTGGGAGTTATTTAGGGTGTGTCTGTGTCTGTCTGTCTTACCTCGATGATTTGACAGGAGCAGGGTAAAGTCCCTTAGTCTGTTTCAGCACCTTTTCATTGACGGTCTTGTAGATCTTGTTCCTCACGGGGCCAGACCCATCACGGTGTCCTGCAACTCTACACACACACACAGCGCACGCACGCACGCACACACACACACACACAATTGACCCTCCTCTGTCAGCCCCTGTCTAAAACAGCACAGTAGTGTTTCTTGATTGTGTTTCCGTGTGTGTTTAGTTAGGGCTAGGTTGTTCCTCTCACTCTGCATCAGGGCCCTTCTCCTTCGTCAGAGGGACCTTGTTGAGGGCAATGCCCCTGGCCAAGCCCACAGCCACCTCCTCCAGGTACTCAATGGTCCTCTCCTCTGAAGACTTCAGTCCAGGACCTGCACCATGGATGGATTAGTCAGTGTATTCCAAGTGGACTGTACCACAACACACACTCACTCTCTCTCTCTTACCCAGCGGGTCTATGAGCTGATGCACCAGGCCATCTTCTTGGCTTTGTCCGCTCTGATGTTCCTTCCTGTCAGCATCATGTCAAAGGCCCCAGGGAGGCCCACCTACACACGACACAGTGCTCGTTACAGCGCGAGGTGAGGCTGCATCTGGGCTCTGTGTTCCTGGGCTCAGCAGAGTGTAGGCTGCGTACCATCTTAGGCAGTCTCTGTGTCCCCCCGGCTCCAGGCAGCAGTCCCAGCATCACCTCTGGAGTTCCCAGGATGGTCTTCCTGCTCTTGGTAGCCACACGGTACTGGCAGGCTATCGCAACTGTAACCGCACACACGCGCAACCGTTAGCATTAGCATTACCGGCAGCGTGTCTCCACCCACATGGCTGATGACAGACACACCTCAAGGCCTCCGCCCAGACAGGAGCCGTTGATGGCTGCCACGATGGGGATGGGGGACTTCTCTATCTTCTCCAACATCTTCTGGCCCTCTTGAGACAGAGCCGTCACCTCCTCACTGCTCTCACACGCCTGGATCATGCTGAGATGGGAGGGAGGGGGGAGGGAGGGAGATGGAGAGAGAGAGAGAGAGGGGGAGGGAGAGGGGGGGAGGAGGGAGATAGAGGGGGGGGGGAGGGGGGAGGGAGAGAGAAAGGGGGAGGGAGAGAGGAGGGGGGGGTGGGAGGGAGAGAGAAGGGGGAGGGAGAGAGAGGGGGGGGGAGAGAGAGGGGGGGGGGAGAGAGAGAGAGGGGGGAGAGAGAGGAGGGGAGGGGGAGGGGGGGGAGGGAGAGAGAGAGGGGGGGAGGGAGAGAGAGAGGGGGGGGGGAGGGGGGAGGGAGAGAGAGAGAAGGGGGGTGAGGGAGAGAGAGGGGGGGGAGGGAGAGAGAGGGGGGGGAGGGAGAGAGAAGGGGGGGGAGGGGGGGAGGGGGGGGAGGGAGAGAGAGAGGGAGGGAGAGAGAGGGGGGGGAGAGAGGGGGAGGGCAGGCAGAGAGAGAGGGGGGGGGAGGGAGGGGGAGAGAGAGAGGGGGGACAGGGGAGGGAGAGAGAGAGAGAGAGTGGGGGAGGGAGGGCAGGGCAGAGAGAGAGGGGGGGGGGAGGGAGAGAGGGGGGAGGGCAGGCAGAGAGGAGGGGGGGGAGGGGGGAGAGAGAGAGAGGGGGGGAGGGGGTAGGGAGAGAGAGAGGGGGAGGACCAGGCAGAGAGAGAGAGAGGGGAGAGTGGAGGGAGAGAGAGAGGGGGGGGGGAGAGGGGATGGGGCAGGCAGGGGCCGGAGAGTGAGGAAGGGGGAGCGGAGAGGGAGGGCTATGGGAGAGATCGATAAAGACACAATAATTAACATTCTCTCTTTGTCCTCTTGTGTGTGTACGTTGCTGGCATTCTTCCGGAGAAGGGTGAGAAGGTGTTCTCAGTACTTGATGTCAGCTCCAGCGATGAAGCAGCCAGGTTTGGAGAGAATATGAGGACCGCACTCTTCACAGCGCTGTTAGCCCACACCTCCCCCATCACCTCCGTCAAGTCCTCCTGCATCTTCACTGACAGCGTGTTCACCTGCCGGCGCGCACACACACACACACACACACACACACACACACACACACACACACACACACACACACACACACACACACACACACACACACACACACACACACACACACACACACACACACACACACACACAACACACACACACACACACACACACCGTGTCAGCAGGCTCTCTGGTACCCTGTGTGTTGTGTCCTTGAGCTTGACAGACAGACACTAGACAGATCCCCACCTTGGAGGAGGGGCTGTGAGGCGCACCACAGCCACATCATCCTTGAGCTCGTAGCTGACATGAGTACGCGCTGGGAGGACAGAGGCACAAACAAGGAAAAAATACAGATTAATCAATCGTGACAACCTGATGACATAGCATCCCATGGCTAATGAATGTGTGTGATGTGGAGCTTTAGTATGCAGTATTGAATTGACCTTGAGAGTCCATTATCTAATGTGATACTCACTCAACAAGGCGGAGGAAAACTGACAGGTTCCGACAGGCATGACCTGAAACAAAATGCAGAGAGGGAGAGAGCAGGTGAACTTAAGCCCAGATCCTCACCTTGTCCACTAGATAAAAATAGATCTGACCCTTGTCAGCCAGATTGTCTCTTTGCCAATTTTAACTTATTTATTTAGCTTTTCAAGGTGTCCTTCAAGAATAGATTACGTCATTATCAGGACCATAACCCAGACACTGCTCTTTAAGACCTAGGCATCACCTACCACAGAATGATAATCCTTATCACAATGTGTTTAGAGACACAGTTCTGTCTGTGTTCACAGACAACAGTAGCCTGGTACTACTGACCTTTTGGCTGAGGTCAGTGTCTGTAAGACACCATAGGCTTCTGACACCTACTGACAGACACGTCACACATAGGCTAGCTAAACAAAGACAGAAACACACGCCCTCGTACATACCGTTTCTCTCTGAAAAGTTAGCTACCAAAGTACACCATGTGAACGGCCCGCCCCCTCAGTACCGAAACAGTATCGCTTAAAATGACACGAATACTTGAAAGGAAACTAAAGTTTGTGATGAAAAAAACTACCTGATGAATCAGGTAATTAAATGAGAAACAGAGCGAATCCAACCACACTGTCAAGTGTCGATTGCCATGGCAATAGTAAAGCAAACAGCAGATGTTAAGTGACTTTAATAGATCATTGAAATCCCAATCTGGGTTGAAGTAGGTGAAAGTTCATGCACGGCGGATTCATGAACCGAATGAATGAAAGAAGAGAAGTTTGCGATGCAGCTTGAACGACAAAAGCTGAATTTGATCTCCGAAAAAACAGCTAATCGTGACAATTGAGTTACAGAAACTTACCTGATAAAAGTGAATATTTACTGGTTGAAAATTTTGTAAGAACCCCGACTGCACGTATTCCTGCCATCTCGCACCAAGATCACAGACAAACACCGGTTTGAGACAGATGGGGGCGCGAGAGTGTCGAATGTCAAACGAGAGAAGGACCTATGGAGACAAAGTAAAATAGTGCCAGGCTAAAATATACTTCGAATATAAGATTATGAGACTTAATTGGTTCTTAAAGCCAGCACAAAATACATTTTATGGGTACATAATTGAGTTATTTGCAATTAAATGTGTATAAATAGCATGTTTGTGAAAAGTTGACAAAGTATACAGTCAGGCTTATCTGCGGTCAACTCAGAATCCCACGGGGTCTTGAGAACATGGAACACTTTTGTAGTCAGTTGCTGATTTTTGCTGCGCGGCTGACAGGGAAGCGCTGTTTGGAAAGACAATTAAACTACAGGTAAGACTGTTAGCAACAATATATTAAAGAAATACAGTGTTAGTTTAGCCTCTCTGCTCTGTGCTGTATCGCTGACAGCTCGACCTAAATTAAATAGTAAACTTAGTCCAATACGCTAAGCACCATGTTAGCTAAGGGGCTATGCTTGAGTTGGGGAAGGCAAGCCAGTAGCGTTTACTTTAACAACTTCCGTTGTCTTTTTTTAATAGTTTTTTAAACGTTGTGTTATTATATATGTGCAGTGTTCGCTGGCTGTGTGAGCCTAGGTATAGTACCGACACTGTCAGTGTCATGTTGGTAGTTTTTGTCGCCGGTCACTGTCCTTGTCATTCACTGGAACCAGGATCTGGGTGAAGGGTCATGTCTACCCATGGTGTGGGCGGAGCTGGCCGTGTGATATCACCGGTGAAAAATCGCAACATATAATGCGACATAATCACATTATTCCTTCTGGAATGACGCAGATATAATTTCTTACCGGCAACCATCCAGAATAGAAAGCAATTTAGCTTGCCAACTAAAATAATGTAGCAGTTTCATGTGAAGATGTTTGAATTGGGGATAGGGGGGGGGGGGGGGGTGACCTTTTCTCTATCTCCTTGCCCTCTATCTTTAAATAACAGATGGAAGCTGAAGTAAAGTGAGGTGACTCTGTTTTTGCAGAACAAGATGGCTTCCATGTTGATGCACTCAATGCGGAGCTGCCCAGGCAATTCTGCTTGGGCTGTGCAGTTTGGTGAGTCCAGTTGAGCTGATTTTGGTGCATTCCCAGTGAAACCCAACGTCTATAAAGAGATGGTGATACGACGTGTGGTTTTATATTTCTACAGCGGCCCGCTCCCTCAGTACGTCAGCTCAACTCCAGGCAGCAGGTAACAGTCTCCACCTCATCGCTGACCTTTCACCCTCTGACTGGCTCCCCTTCTTCCAGCTCCTCTGACATCAGACTGAGCTGGAGATGGAGCCGGGCTCTTCACAGTCTGTTGTTGCTCATGTAGAGCAGTGCTCTCTGCCTAACTGGTCTGACATCACTGTGCCCTCATCTCTCTCTCCAGTCCAGACCAAGAGTAAGAAGTCTCTGGCCAAGCCCGGGGTGAAGAACATAGTCTTGGTGGAAGGAGTCCGCACCCCCTTCTTGCTGTCAGGAACCACGTAAGCTCTCCTCTCCCCTGTCCTGCTCCAAGGGCCTGGCACTCCAGCCTTACTCAGCCAGACAGCAGGTTACTCTCTGAGGGTAAAACACTTGTGTTTGTGTGAACAGGTACAGTGACCTGATGCCCCATGACCTGGCCAGAGCAGCTCTTCAGTAAGTCTGTCAGACTAACCCCCTCCCCCCCTCCCTCCCCCTCCCACCCTCCCTCCCCCCCCTCCCTCCCTCCCCCTCCCGCCAGCCCTCCCTCCTTCCCCCCCCTCCCTCCCCTCCCCCTCCCTCCCTTCCCCCCTCCCCCCCTCCCTCCCTCCCCCTCCCGCCCGCTCTCCCTCCCCTCCCCCTCCCTCCCCTCCCCCTCCCTCCCTTCCCCCCTCCCTCCCTCCCCCTCCCGCCCGCTCTCCCTCCCTCCCTCCCCTCCACCCCCCCTCCCCCCCCCCCTCCGTCCCCATCCCGCCTGCCCTCCCTACCCCCCTCCCTCCTTCCCCCCCTCCCTCCCCTCCCACTCCCTCCCTCCCTCCATCCCCCCCCCTCCCTCCCCTCCCCCTCCCTCCCTTCCCTCCCTCCCCCTCCCTCCCTCCTTTCCCCCCCCCCTCCCTCCCCTCCCTCCCTTCCCTCCCTCCCCCCCCCTCCCTCCCTCCCCCCCCTCCCTCCCTCCCTCCCCCACCTCCCCATACCTCAGGTGGGCTTCGTATGTTCAGAATCTGCTGGCTCTATTTTTTATGTCGTGTGTAGAGGACGTGTGGAGGGACGTGCATGAGGTCGTCTATATTTGGGACTGTGAGCTTGGATCTCTTCATGTGTGTTCTGTGCAGGGGCCTGCTTCATAAAACCAGCCTGCCTAAAGACGCTGTGGATTACATCATCTACGGGACTGTCATCCAGGAGGTCAAGACGAGCAATGTTGCACGAGAGGTGAGCGAACACACACACACACACACACACACACATACACACATACACACACACATATATATACATGCAGACCTTGGTACACCAACCATGTTAACTTTCATCCAGTTCAGTCACTTTGCATTGACATCATACACAAGCTCAAACATGAATACACAACTTTAACTGTTCCTCTTGAGTGTCAGATTCTGTTGTTTTGGTGGTTTTCTGAGCCTGTGTGTGTGTGTGTTTCCAGGCTGCACTGGGTGCAGGGTTCTCTGATAAGATTCCTGCTCACACTGTCACCATGGCCTGCATCTCCTCCAACCAGGCCATGACCACAGGTGTGTGTGTGTGTGTGTGTGTGTGTGTGTGTGTTGCCTGAGACAAAGCTATTTCAACTGTCTACTTTGGAAAAAAGCAAAAAAATGTGTGTGTGTCATGTGCGTGTGTGTCGATGCAGGTTTTGGGATGATTGCGGCAGGCCAGTGTGATGCAGTGGTAGCGGGAGGGGTGGAGTTCATGTCGGACGTTCCTATTCGCCACAGCCGTAAGATGAGGAAGACCATGCTGTCCCTGAACAAGGCCAAGACCATGGGCCAGAGACTCAGTCTGATAGGCAGCATCCGCTGGCTCACCTCTCACCAGAGGTACACACACACACACACTCACACACACATCACACACCTCTCACCAGAGGTACACACACACACACACACATCACACACCTCTCACCAGAGGTACACACTCACACACACATCACACACCTCTCACCAGAGGTACACACTCACACACAAATCACACACCTCTCACCAGAGGTACACACACACACACACACACACACACACACACATCACACACCTCTCACCAGAGGTACACACACACACACACACACACACACACTCACACACACATCACACACCTCTCACCAGAGGTACATACTCACACACACACCTCTCACCAGAGGTACACACACACATATTCATGGCAACCATATCATCTCAGTGATGTAATATAATGGCTGGACGGCTATATAATGTGTGTGTGTGCGTGCGTGTGTGTGTGTGTGTGTGCGTGCGTGTGTGCGTGTGTAGCTCCCAGCGGTAGCAGAGTTCTCTACAGCAGAGACCATGGGTCACAGTGCGGACCGTCTGGCTGCAGCGTTCGGGGTGTCTCGTCTGGAGCAGGATGAGTTTGCCGTGCGCTCTCACACGCTCGCCAAGAAGGCCCAGGACGAGGGCCTGCTCAGTGATGTCATATCCTTCAAAGTGCCAGGGTAAACGCACGCACACACACACCAACTCTGACCGTCCGTGATCCACGACGGCCCGGCGGGGTCAGAGAGGAAGGATGTCGTTTCCTTGGTAACACTCCCCGCCCCTTCTCTCCGCAGGCCGGGACATCGTATCCCAGGACAACGGCATCCGTGTGTCCACCATGGCCCAGATGTCCAAACTGAAAGCTGCCTTCGTTAAACCTCACGGAAACCGTCACAGCCGCAAATTCCTCCTTCCTGGTAAACACACGCGCACACACGCTCGCTGAATGCTGCTGTGGATGTCATCCATGCGTGACGTGTGTGTGTGTGTGTGCATAGATATATATATAAAGGGTAGATGTCTCGTCCGCGTTGCGGACAACGGAGTCGAACGTCCGCACATGGCGGCCATCTTGCTACAGTCAACTCGCTCACCCATAACATGGTGTTGATGCTACATGTACTTTTTAAATGACCATAACTTGCTCAATTTTCAACCGATTTTGAAACGGTTTGGTTTGTTATCAACGTCAGAGATGTCGGTATGCCACTGCATATTTATGAATAATTATGTTATTTAAAAAAATAAATAGAATAGAAGTATGCAGTCTGACGTTGATAACAAACAAAACCGTTTCAAAATCGGTTGAAAATGGAGCAAGTTATGGTCCTTTAAAAAGGACATGTAGATTCAACACCATGTTATGGGTGAGCGAGTTGACTGTAGCAAGATGGCCGCCATGTGCGGACGTTCTAGACTCCGCCGTAAGACATCTAGTGTTTATATATATCTGTGTGTGTGTGTTCTCACAGACGGACGGTGCCTCAGCAGTGCTCATCATGTCTGAAGAGAAGGCCCTGGCCATGGGCTACAAGCCCAAAGCTTACCTCAGGTACACCCAGCATGACGTGATGGTTAACCCTAACCCCCCATCAGCTGAGCTGGTCAGAGCTGCTTCTGGAGCTAGCAGGACAGCCCTCTGCTCTGTGGACGTGCTGCTCATCCTCTGCTCTGTGTTTCCCTCATCAGAGACTTTGTGTACGTGTCCCAGGACCCCAAAGACCAGCTGCTGCTGGGGTGAGTCTCACCAACACCCAACTCTAAACCCCCACACCACGTCCTTGTACCCCCCAGCACCTTACTCTCTGGATAACCTCTGTGACCCCCTGACCTCTGGAAAACCCTGTGACCTCCTGACCTGTCCTCAAGGTCAGACCCAGACTTCCTGTTCCGTCTGTCACCCTGTGTTCTCTGGTCCTCCTCCTCCCCTCAGGCCCACGTATGGAACCCCCAAAGCTCTGGAGCGAGCCGGCCTCACCATGGACGACATCGACGTGTTTGAGTTCCACGAGGCCTTCGCAGTGAGTCAGCACTGTGTGAGAGCATGTGTGTGTGTGTGTGTGTGAGAGAGGGTGTGTGAGAGAGAGAAGATATGTGTGTGTGAGAGAGAGAGGATGTGTGTGTGTGTGTGTGTGTGAGAGAGAGAGGGTGTGTGTGTGTGTGTGTGAGATAGAGGGCGTGTGTGTGTGAGGGCGTGTGTATCAAATCGAAATATTCTAACCAGACACGGGTTCTAGATGTGCAGTAGCCTAATCGACGACAATGGTATTGATCCACTGAAAGGGATCAATACCATTGTGGTTTGTTTTATTCATGGTCATCCATGTTTAAGGAGATATTGAGTAAGATTTCACTTCATTGCTGGATCCTGTAGTTAGCAAGCTCTTTGGAAGGGTCATAAATCAATGTGTTTCTTGCCTGGTGTAGTAATGAGCGCGTGCGTGTGTGTTGCAGGGCCAGATCATGGCTAATCTGAAGGCCATGGATTCAGACTGGTTTGCTCAGACGTACATGGGGAGGAAATCGAAGGTATAATGTGTTGTCCATCACAGAAGGCTGACTGCAGTCAGGTGTGCTGCAGCAGTCTGGCCTGCAGGGGGAGGACCTCCTGCCCTTGAAGGAGTCTGCTGGAATGTCCCAAAAGTACCCTTGTAACGTGCATCCAAACCTGTGTGTGTGTGTAGGTGGGAACTCCTCCTATGGAGAAGTTTAACCTGTGGGGCGGCTCTCTCTCTCTCGGACATCCGTTTGGAGCCACTGGCTGCCGGCTGGTTACCACGGTAGCACATCGTCTGCAGAAGGAGGGAGGCCAGTACGGCCTGGTAGCTGCATGCGCTGCAGGAGGACAGGTAACACACACACAGACTCTCTCTCAGTCATGCATGCAGACATCAGACTATCAAATACGTACACACACTCTTTTTATACTCCTCCTCCTCCTACTGTACCTTTTATAGTGTACTGTAACGTAAAGTGCGTTACAGTATCCAGCATGAGGTGTGCTGTGTGCTGTGTTTCAGGGCCATGCGATGGTGATCGAGGCCTACCCACAGTAGAGACCAGGACAGACACCACAACGTCTTCTGTGGACTCACTACAGAACACCACACACAGGACAGGACTGGACATGCTAACGCCACTTTGCCTTGTTGGGTTAGGGGTGTGTGTGTGTGTGTGGGGGTTAGGTGTGTGTGTGTGAGAGAGAGAGAAAAGGATTGTACGTGCGGCTAACCTGAATGAGCGTCTAATTTATAGCAGAGTTGTCTCTGGGAATGTTGCCTTGGTGTTTAGGTGCAGCGTTGCAGTAAGGTGATGATCAGTGATCAGTCAGTAATGTACCACACAGCTCTTATCAGTCAGGAAGAACATCATTCTAATCTCTTGTTTATACTCTGTCATTTTCTTTTTCTTACAAACTCAGCTAATTAAATGGTCTGTTATGTACCAGACAATGTTGTGGTTTGTCATGTTGATTATGACGGTAGTCTGCAATTTAAGAGTTGGAGTGTATGTGTTCATTAAAAGCAGAACCTTCTAACATTTAGATGTACGACACACGCACACACACACACACACAGAAGTTAGGGCTTGTTAAAACAGTATTAGTGTCTGACTAACACTAGTGTCTAAAACTAATCTGAAGGTTTAATTTCCCCAGTCAAAGCCATGTCTGTGTGCACACAGACGTGCGTGTCTGAGGTGCACACAGACGTGCGTGTCTGAGGTGCACACAGACACGCGTCTGAGGTGCACAGTTCATTAATGCAGCCAGCCTGTCACGGCAGCACAGGCAGAGGGAAGAAAACCAATGTTTTACTGCCAAGGCAAAACGGAGCTCAAATGTAAATAGCAGTGGCATGCGGAGAGGGTTTTGTTTCAGAGCTTCAAACCACCTCAACCCTGCGAGACACGGAGCCATGCAGACTCACACCGACGTAGCGGGCGCCTCCCTGCCTCTCCACCGCCTCGACGGACCTTTGATCAGAAGGAGCCTTTTATGGGGTTTGACTGGAGAATGCACCCGCTGCTGTCACTACAAATCTACCTCACTGCACTCAATCACAGAACGGGGGGGGTGGGGGAGGAGGGGATAGAGAGATGGGGAGAGAAAGAAAGGGGGAAGGAGGAGGAGGAGGGAGGGAGGGGTGAAGGAAGCAGACTTTCATCTCCTTTTCGGCTCACGTGAGCTGCACCTGCTGTAAAGCACCACTTGACTCCACCCGTCCTCCACCTTCTCATCGTGTGTGTGTGTGTGTGTGCGCAACATTGCCACTTCTGTAATGTTTCTTAATTGAGAGGTCTTGTAACCGTGGAGGATGTCTGGGCCAGGTGTGTAGTCGCACAGATGGAGAGAGTCGGCTGTTGTGGAAGGCCCAGACAGAAAGATGGGAATTGTCCCGTTTGGTTTCAGTGGTATAATGTGCCTTCCATAATGCTGTAGGCCACAGCGGGAGAGATACTGGCTGAGATGAGCTGGGAAGGCGATCAGACGCTGGAGGGATGTTCAGTTTGTCTGGGTAGGAGGGCGTTTGTCATTTAGAGAACCATTCTCGACCTCAGCCGGCTGAGGTAATGATGGGCGAACACGCACACCTACACACTCACACACATCCATACTCTCACACGCACACAATCATGTCTCATGTCACTCACATTCACAGATGGGTGGCAAAAAAAATGTTCGGTGCAAGAGGATTATGACTGAGCGAGAGTAATTGGCTGTCCAGAGAAGCAGGATGTGTGTGAGAGAGAGAGAGAGAGAGAGAGATTGTGATCTGTCCGGAGTGCATCATGTTCTCATAACGTATCGTTCCAGTCTTGGGTTGGGGTAGATATCCTGTCGGAGTTGTAAATGTTATTGATTAGACAGAGAGGCTGCATCCATAACAAGACCTGAGACTCACTAACTGCT
>NC_090057.1:2608330-2620183 GCF_038355195.1 Osmerus mordax | reverse complement strand
GTATGTTTCTGGATCACATGTTGCATCACACAGACAGCTCGAGATCGGCATGCATAGTTTCACCATAAGACTCACCCATTATAAATTACCAAGCTATGCTTATGCAGTCTCTCTCTCCCTCATGCGCAAACACACGTTCCCGAGAGCACAACACCCCCCACACACACACACACACACACTGACTATTCAGCCCATTCTTCCGTAAAGCACTTGGCCTCAGGGCTCTCTTAACCCTTTCTGTGTGTGTGTGTGTGTGTGCGTGTGTCTATACGTGTGTGTGTGTGTGTATCCATACGTGTGTGTGTGTCTATACGTGTGTGTGTGTGATTGAGTTAGTGTGTGTCTTTGTTGTCCTTTTGAAGATGATTATACTGACAGACAGAACGTCAGGTAACTGTATCACTGTCAGGTGTGTCATGTATTTGAATGCCTCCGTTTTGTATAGAACAGGTATTGAAAATAAATCATTGCATTATTTACAGTGTGTTGTTTACTATCAGGCCTTCAGTTTAGCCTTCAGAAATGACAGTATAAATCAATACGTTTGATTAATGAACATTTGTATCATATTGCTTATACTGAATGCTATAAATTCTCCATAAATCTTGCTCCGCCAGACTACATTGCTTTATCTTGATCATAAGATACCCTTTCAACCTTTTGGCTCATTTAAATATAAACTCATCTCAGTAACTGATCACTGATTCAGAGCTGCCTTACATTTAAATCAAGGCTGAGTAAACAAGTCTCAATGATTCAAAGAAAACAATGAAATATCTTGATCATGACGAGGTAATGTAGGTTTGAAGCATAGAGGAGAGGTTCTGCAGCTGGGCCGGGGCAGTATGGAGGATGAAGGTGAGGTACCGGGATGTGGTTCTAGCTGTGGTTCTAGTTGTGGGTTCTAGCTGTGGGTTATATATAAAGGTTGTATGACTGTTAGGTTTCATTGTCAATGTCACAATGGTGTGTGTGTGATTATGTGATTATCACAGTATTGTTACTAAAAGTGTAGTCTCTGCCTGGCTGTCTGGCTGTCTGGCTGCCTGGCTGTCTGGCTGTCTGGCTGTCTGGCTGCCTGTCTGTGGCTGCCTGGCTGTCTGGCTGTCTGGCTGTCTGGTTGTCTGGCTGCCTGTCTGTCTGGTTGTCTGGCTGTCTGTGGCTGCCTGGCTGTCTGGCTGTCTGGCTGTCAGGTTGTCTGGCTGCTGTCTGTCTGGTTGTCTGGCTGCCTGTCTGTCCTGGTTGTCTGGGTGCCTGTCTGTCTGGTTGTCTGGGTGCCTGGCTAACTAAACTGCTCTAATGCTGCTATTAACAGCTTCAGTTAAAATGGCATTTCATCAGGCAACTGACAAGTGAATTACCTCTCCCTTTTCCTCCAAACTCTCCCCCCCCTCTCAGTCTCTCTCTCTCTCTCCCCCCTCTCCACCCCTCCCCCCCCCCTCACCCCCCCCTCTCCCCCCCCCCCCCCCCGCCCCCACCCCCTCCTCTCTCTCTCTCTCTCTCTCTCTCTCTCTCTCTCTCTCTCTCTCTCTCTCTCTCTCTCTCTCTCTCTCTCTCTCTCTCTTCTCTCTCTCTCTCTCCCCACTCCCCCCGGCTCAGTGACAGTAGCCTTAGGCCTGAGATAAAGAGCAGACGCGCGGCGCACGGCGCTCTCACACACACACGGCAGAACTGAAGTGACATCCTGTCAAAACAATAGTTTACTACAACAGGAAGTTGTGTGTTCTGTCAGACAGAGGGTGAACTCCACTTTAGGACGTATAGATTTGGGGTTTCCCACTGATCTCGGCGAGTGTGTGTATGTGTGTGTGTGTGAGATCAGTGGGTTCCGGTGTGGATGTGTGGACTGGCTCCGTAAGGTTCAGAGAGCCGGCTGATTCAGGAGCATCCATGTGACCACTGCTGGGGACGAGGCTCTGTGTCTCACCCCTCCCGGACAGCAGCCAGGGCTCTCTGCAGCGTGAGCTGTCTCCATGACAACTGCTCCCGTCCAGTGCCACCGTCACCACACACCCAGGTGTTCCTGTAGAGTTACCTCAGGGTTGGCTGAACGTTTTCTGACTGAGATAGCACAGTTTATGCCTGTTTTAAGGGGTGGGTTCCAACTGTGGCACGACAGAGCCAGCTCCACCAGGGGGTGCTGTAGCGGTTCGCTCCACCTCAATGTCAGTAAACTGGCGGACTTCACCTTCCTCTCCCTCTCCATCCTCTTCACTGATCTGATAGCAGTGGACAGGGTTGCAGCCTCAAGCTAATGCCACTGTGTACTCAGATCAGAGGAGACGAGAAAAGAGGAGGAGAGAACACCTCAGACTATTGAGACACAGCCAGTGACAAGGTGAGAACCAGGGCAGTTCTCACCCGTTCAGACTCACTGTGTGGCTGACTGAGGACTGATCAGTGATTGGATAGGAGATCTGCTATGTTCTGGCGGAAGCTGGCAAACAACGTCCGCGTTTGTGAGACTGTGTTTGGAATACGCTGTGTTTTTTTCACCCTTGTTGTTTGCGACCGTGCCACTATAGTACTGCAATTAAACAATGCTCAGCAGTGGTCTGTAAAACCCTGGTACAACCACCTGCACTCACAATCACACACTGTGACAGAAGCACGCACACACACACACACACTCACACACACACACACAGACACAGACACACACAGCACACACACACACACAGCAACACACACACACACACACACACAGCACAAAGACAGACTGGCACACATGGAGAGATCCTGACAGACTGAGAGACAGACACACAGATCCATATATAATATATGCCCGTGTGTGTGTGAGTGTGTGTGTGTGTGTGTTTGCCTGTGTGTGTGTGCACACTACCTGGCCAGCAGTGGTAACAGGCTCTGAGGCCTTTAATGGGATTTAGCCTGAGGGCTGTTTTATTAAGATGTCGGCTTTCCCTGCTGCCCAATGCAGCTGACACCATTCCCACTGATACACCCCCCTCCACCCCCAGCCTCCAGCTTACACCCCCCTCTACCCCCCAGCCTCAGTCGGCCCACAGTGCTCCCTCCCCTTCCCCCACGCGCCCCCTCCCCCTCACCCCTATACCCCTAATCAGCCACCCCCCCATCCTCTCCTGGGTCACTGGATCACTGGGCAGGGTGGTACATTGTGTGGGGCTGAAAATCCATATTTAGTGGAATAGATTTTTCCACATTCAACATTTCAACTTCATAACGAAATGTTTAGAAGAGAAAATTGTGAATTTCCTCATTTCTGACAGTTCAATGTAAATTCGGTATAATCTCACAGCATCTGAAGTCTGTGTCTACACGGTATTTGATTGTGCGGGATCTCCGTTGTGCGTGAGACAAATAAATACTTAGTAATGTAGGTTAACAGTTTACAGTTGTCTTGGTACCTGAAAGCCTGGACCAAGATGACACACACACACACACACACACACCAGCCAGAACCGATTGTGCCTGACTTTCCACCTGCTATCAGACCCAAAACTAGACACCTCCCTCCAGCCTCATCTCCATCGGAGCACCTCTCTTACTGTAGCCCTCTCCCTGCCTTGGGCCTCCCCCACCACGTTCACCCCAGGCCCAGCTCTCTGCATACACGTCCCACCAACACCCATCTCTCCCCAGCCTCGCTCCCCACCCCCCGGGGCTCTTCCCCTGGCCCCGGCCCTGGAGGCTGCTTCCTGTGACCCACACCCCAGGAGCCTCTCCGGGCCCCCAGGGGGGGCGAGCAGGGGGGAGAAGGAGAGCTGTTTTGTACCGAACAACCAACGTCCCGGAGATGTGATGAGCTCAGCATGGGCGGTGCTGATGAGGAGGAAAATGGCAGAGATGGTTATAGAGATGGTGATTATGGTGATATAGATGGTGATTGTGATGATGGTGATTGTGATGATAGAGATGGTGATTGTGATGATGGTGATTGTGATGATGATGATAGAGATGGTGATTGTGATGATGGTGATTGTGATGATGGTGATAGAGATGGTGATTGTGATGATGGTGATTGTGATGATGGTGATAGAGATGGTGATTGTGATGATGGTGATGATGGTGATAGAGATGGTGATAGTGATGGTAAGGATGATAGTGATGGTGAAAGTAATGGTCGATGTGATGGTGATGGTGGTAGAGATTGTGATGATGGTACTTGTGATGGTATGGATAATCTTGATGTTGATTGTGATAATGGTGATGGTGTTGTGTAAGGCTGTGTATGTAGGTGAGTTATGTGACTACCAGTGAACCTCCTTTGTTTATGTCAGGTTGCTTGCTCAAAGGGGATTTAAGTGTGCAAAGAAGCAGTGTGTGTTTGTCTGTGTTTGTGTTTGTGAGTCAGTGTATTTTCTTCAGGTTGGTCTTGAGTGCTTTTCCTGTTTCTCTGGCAGGCTGTTCTGATTGGCTGGCCCTGGGGAGGGGAGATATCATGTTTAGCCCCAAACCAACATGCATCCCTCATCCAGCATTGCTACCAGTGTGTGTGAGCGAGAGTGTGTGTATGACTTTGTGTGTATGGGAGAGTGTGTGAGTGTGTGTTTGTGTGAGTGTCAGAGGAAGGTCTGTGCGTTCAGGCGATCACACATTCTGCTCTTTCTGCCAAAGTGCTCCTCGTCTCTCTCCTAGAGGCTGATGAGCTATGACATCACAGCACTTTGTTTTATATTTTAAAGATGAGCGGGGGAGTCCTTCACTTTCCCCTTAATGAGGCTGAGGTGCCCACAGACCACACCAAAAGAAGAAGGGTGTATACTTGTGTGCGTGCGTATCTGTGTGTGTGTGTGTCAATGCAGGTGAAATTGCGTGTGTGAGCATGTGGGTCTCTATCTGGTTATCTGCACATCCACACTAACACCCGTTTTACCCACAACCCCGGAGTTTCCTGTCCTGCAGCATCTTCCTGGCCTCCAGTACAAAGCATGGTCCGCATCAATAACCCACCAACCACAGGGCTTACCGCCCTAGCCCAGCGTGGAGAGACTGCGCCATGCAGACGCAACCTTTTCTTATAGAATTGCAGCCGATATCACTGACATGTCTCCCACGTCATGTTTTTAAAATGATCTTATTCAGGAGCTTAGGTGCAGATGAACTGGAGAGAGAGAGAGAGAGAGAGAGAACACTGAGGTTGACAGTAAGAGGAATAATTTGACATTAAGTGGAGAGGAACTCCTAGATGCATATGCGCCAGAGTTCGTCAGTTAACTAGTCTCAATGGGCTTATAGTCCAGTCATTTTAAGTCAAAATGGGGGGTCAACCTAGGACACATTGCAACAGAAACAAACTCAACTGATTTTGTATCCTCAATGTCCTGAGTAAGGGAAAAAAATCCCCAAAGAATCGGGTTAGGGTTAGGGTTAAAAAAACACCCAAATATAGCCTATTCATACACCTATTCATTCTTTTTCTTACGTGAATAGGGTAACATTTTTAACCTTTAGATATCACCATGAAAATGGTGCATTAATAAAACATACCTGGTGATCAACTACAATTTATTGGGAACATTTTGATGTGTGTTGAGCTGTGGTACGACTATTATTGGTGAAACGACCCAGCCTCAAACCCCATCTCTGCAATAATAATTCATAAAGAATGGTTTAAAGTACTTCTTCCTGCATTTATGTATTAATGCTCATGGGTATCCTAAATAAAATGACTGGACTATTATTCCTAAAACTTTATTGTTGCCCTTTCGGTTTTAGTCATTTTAACTGCATTTCACATCTGCTCCTCTGTAGCTGAGTAGAGGTTTATGTGTTAATGTGTTAATCTTTCCATTAACCTTCTCTCTTTAACCTAGAATTTATCTACAACTAGTTATTTTATGTGATGAAGCTACCGCTCTTGACATTATCTTAGACATTACAGGACAACATTCTAGATGCAGTCACATGATCAAAAGGAGGTGACATCACAATGACTATCTATCCACATAGTTTGACGTGTACAGTTGGCAAACCTGCTGGACACAGACATGCTACCACTCAGCTAATGACACACACACACAAACACACACTGGTTCACAGAATATACACATACATTTAATTTCTATATCTGTGCTAATCCTCATGGGAAGATGGTGTATGAAGGTTCCCCTGGAGTGGATGCCATGTTGCCAGGCGTGGCGATGGCAAGCTAGTGCGGCTGTGTGTGATTAACCAGCGTTAGCCGTCATTAGCCTCTGTGCAGCAACGCAGCAGCAGACTGCAATTAACCCGCTAATCCCGCTAATCCGGCTAATCCACTAATGGAGCTAATCTGACTAGACTGGAAAGGCTGTTCAATCAGTGTTCCCTGGGAACACATGAAGACACACACTCATTTGTGTGTGTGTGTGTGTTTTTGTGTCAGTGTGTCTTTAACCGCTAGCAGGGGTAGAAGCTTCTCCCAGACTTCTCACCCTCTGCCATTAGTCAGCCCGAGGCCTCTGTCACACACACTGACCACAGAGGAGGACACAGGGAGGGGCACCAGGGAAACAGAGACCAGGGGAGGGTGCGAGAGAGAGAGAGAGAGAGAGAGAGAGAGAGAGAGAGAGAGAGGGAGAGAGAGAGAGAGAGAAATGTTTCATTATGCATCATGCTCAATCATTATGGTTTCCACAAGGAAAATCTCACTTTTCAAATCAGATGTACACATTTTCTACTTTTATTGTTCAGTTCCATTTTCCTCTCCTCTCCTCGGCTCTGCCATTCTTTGCTCTCCTCTCATTCTCCTCTCTTCCCTTCTCTCCTCTCGTTCTCCTCTCTTCCCTTCTCTCCTCTCCTCATTTTTGATACTTGTAGCCTACTAAATCAGGGATCCCTCTGAAGTGTATGAGAGAGAAAAAGCCGAGAGGTATATCCTAATTGCAGTGGTGAAACTCTAGGGCCGGCGATGCCAGGCTTGCAAAGTTGCGGGAGACATTTTGAAAGGCTGGTTGAAGGAAGATGGAGGTCGCTGTCTGTCTCTGGCTTCAAACACTGACCTTGACTGGTAATGATGCTAATGATGCTAACAGGGCTAATGACGACTGTGTCTGAGTGTATATGAGAGTGTGGGAGCATGTGAAAGTATCATAATCAGAGCCGCTAACGCTAATGAGCTAACGCTTTGAAGCTAACCGCCTGGCGAGGGCCCCTCTCCTGCCAACTCATTAGCTGACCTGAGGACTGCCTGATTAGAAAGCTTTTGATGAAAATTTCAAGGATTTTCTGTAGTTTTTAACATTCAAATTTTTGTGAGGCGTGATAAATATTGCACCAGTCTTTTTTTAGGGGGGGGGGGGGGGAATGAGAGATCATTTATGAGAAAACTTCAAAGGGGCTTCTGCAGCGCGATGGATGAGATTGATTTGCTGTTTTTATTGGCTCTGAAATGTACAAATATGTTTAATAGGAGGAGAGGGCTGGATAACGTTTCCTTTCATTCTTCAAACACAAGCACACACACACACACATACGCACCACAAACACACACACGCAGGCACGCACCACACACACACATGCGCAGGCACTACACACACACACACACACCAGAAACACATACACACACACCTGCATGAACACAAGTCATGTCCTCTCAGTGTGTGAAGTGTGTGTTTGAGAATGTGTGAGAGAGACATCCAGACTCTGGTAAATTAATCTTCATAAGAAATGAACAAGACAGATTTCTCTTCTTTAAAGCTTGGAAACAAACCAAACAGCAGACACTCCATGGTCACATGACTGTACAGCGAGAAGGGTTGCCAGGTTTCTTACGTTAAATAGTTTCAGAGCTTAACTTCAGAGGTTCATTGGTAACAGCCACAGTTGTCCTGGTTGTCAATACTTGACCTCCAACTCTTCAGACAATGGGACAGGAGACCCAGCAGAGTGATCGGGCATCTCCCGCCCCAACACAGAAGATGCACGTGTACGCTGTGTGTAAACTGCATGTGTGTTAGCAGTGTGTGTATACCAGTGTGTGTGTCTACAGTGTGTGTGTGGGGTGTGTTTGGGTGTGATTTATGTTCTGCGTTTGAGCAGCACTAGTTTGGACATGCAGGGAGTTGGAACTCTCAGAGTGAATTGAGGCAGTCTGGACTTTGAGAGGCAGTTCAAAGCCCACAGCCCCTTTGGCTACAACCTACACTAAAGCCAGGATGACTGTGTGTGTGTGTGTGTGTGTGGAGGTGCGTGTGTGGGGTGTGTTTATTTATCTTGGGGGGGGGCTGGGTATGGTCCAGTCTCTGTGTATTTTAGGTGATGGGCTTGTCTCTGTTGGTTACTTCTTCTTGTTCATTTTTTAAAGATGTATCTGTGCTCATACTTGAGGTAGAGAAACTCAAACTCAAGCCGGTACACACAAACGAATGCGTAGCAAACAAACACACACACTTACACATGCACACACCATGTCCTGGGTGCTGACATCACCTTAAGTTATGCATGAATGCTGGCACCATGGAAAACAACGATAGTTAATTATAAAAATATTTCTAACTAATTGTTGGGCTGTAATTAATGAGCTAACCTTTGGAAAGAGAGAAAAGGTGGAGAGGGAAATTATTCATGTTGTGTTTTTGCATATATGAATATGCAAAAGATAATTATCCCCCTTGAGTAGAAACCAAATCTGCCCAATGTTTTTATCCTCATCTTTCTGTCTCTCTCACTCTCACTCTCTTTCTGTCTCTTTCACACACACACACACACACATATTCAAACATACACTCATACACTCTCTCTCTCTCTCTCTTTCTTTCTTTCTTCTCTCTCTCTCTCTCTCTCTATTTCTCTCTCTGTTTCTATCTTGTTCTATCTCTCTATACAGTAATATATCTTTCTGATGCTGGGTAGCCCTAAGCAAGATTCACCATGACGATGTGCTCTCATAGCTGTAGTGTGCCAATACAACCCCTAGCTGCTAAACATCACAGATGACTCAGTAAGATGTGGATGTAAAGCTGGAGAGTTCAAGGTGGGTGTTTCAGACCAAGCAGGGTGTTTCAGACCAAGGTCGGTGTTTCAGACCAAGCAGCCACATCATACATTCTCACCAACACAGATGATTTACTGGATGTACGTTCGTGTCCTTGCAGGAAGGTCAGTTAGCCTCTCTCTTCCGGCCTAGAGAGAAGGCTGATGTCAGTGGCCTGTGTACCCCTGCATCAGTGGCTGGGGTTCAGATCCTGGTGGTGACTGAGTGACAGAGGGGAGGTTCACCCGCTTTGCTTCCATGGTTCTGATGTTGTTGACCTGCTGGTTTCAGAGGTTGAGTTTCACCTGGGCGCAGCAGAATTATGGATTCAGATCACTGTTGCCTTGTTGACCTCTCTAGACGTGTATGTTTGAGTGTGAATGTGTGTGTGTGCTGTGCATATTCTAACCACCTAGAAAACAACATTGATTCTTTAGGCTGGGCAAAGAAAAAAAGCAATTAATTGAATAAATGAATAATAAATAAATGAATAATAAATGAATGTTTTTGTTCAACATCCTTTTACTGAAAGGGAAGAACACTGCCTTCATCTCTCAGGTGAGATAGGCGATATGCAATGTGTGTGTGGTTGTGTGTTTGTGTGTGTGTATGTGTAGAACATTATCATTCAGAATAGCTTAGGCACTATGTAATCAATGATATCGATGAACAACAAGAGAGGTCCAACTGAATGAATCATTACAACACACAAACTTCACACAGACACATTCACACTCAACAACATAGTTGCTGATAATCATCCAACTGCTGACCACATATTGAAAGCAGTATCCTGCATACACAGAGGTGCTATTCAATAGAAAAGGAAGCTTGCCTGTAGGCACGGTAACCAAAGTAAGCAGGTGCATGAGGTGTTAAAGAAGACTTCTCTTCTCTGGGTCTTCTGGGTTTAAGCCCCTCCCAGCTTTGGCTCCTCCCCCACATTAAGAAAACATGCACACACCTACCACACACACACACACATGCACACACACTGTCCTTGACATGCTTGTCCCAGGTGGGGCTGATTAAGTTTTCATGGATGTCCTCCGGGCGAAACACTTAAGGGTTAACCAGCTCCCTCCACCAGAATTAAAAGAGTTAAAAGTCTGCCCTCTCTACACTCTTTTCTCAGCCCTCAAATCCCTTTCTTCTTCCTTTTCTCTTGTTCCCTCCCCTCCTTTCTTTCCTCTCACTGTGAGACGTAAGGATGGTTACGTTAGCATTGCTTTCTGGAAATGAGCAAACAATAGATAGATAGATGGATGGATGTCACAATCCTGTAACATGTAAACAACATATATCATATAATTGTTTTTTTTTTGCAACGGCAGTATAAACATATGATCAATACACAATAGAAAATAATAAAATTAAATAGATATACAATATGTCAAATGCAATAAATTAGTGAAGAAAATTCAGATAGAGAATACAAATATACTGAACATTTGTATAATGTACTGTATATATTGATTGTCATCACTTACTCTATTTAGAAGCCCTACTTGTGTTACAAATTCACAAACAGAAAAAGGGTATAATAATATTATTATTATTATTATTATAGAATGCAAGATATTGTCTAGCAAAGCATCTACTTGTATTGGATTGTGACTAGGTCCTAAGCTAACAGGCAGATGTTATTAAAACAGTCTTGTCTCTTCATAACATTTTTTGCCATAATTCTACATGATTCAAACATGAAAATGATTTGATGGATGTTTAGATGGAGTGAACCATCCTCTGAAAATTTCTGATCTCTGTGACTTTTTGCTAACAACCAGCACTCCACCCAGCTGCTAGTCCAAGCACTCGTCCTCTCCAAGTTGGACTATTGCAACTCTCTGCTCGCTGGTCTCCCAGCATGTGCAACCCGCCCTCTTCAGAGGATTCAGAACGCGGCGGCCCGCCTGGTCTACAATCTACCCAGACGCTCCCATGTTACCCCCGCTCCTCATCTCTCTCCACTGGCTACCTATCATGGCCCGTATCAGATTCAAGACCCTGGTATTGACCTTCCGAGCAGTGAACGGGACTGCACCCGTCTACATCAAGTCTCTCCTGCAGCCTTACACCCCCACCCGCCACCTACGGTCTTCTTCAGACAACCGCCTGGTGGTCCCACCGCTCAAGACCGCCCGGTCCCAACACAAGCTCTTCTCCTGTCTGGCCCCCCAGTGGTGGAATCAACTCCCCACCTCCATCAGAGACACTGACTGTCTCTCCACCTTCAAGAAAAGGCTCAAGACGCACTTGTTCCGGGAGTACAACGGTACTTAGGAACGGTTCACTTGACCCGATGTTAGTTTCCTCAAGGATCACAATGACTCTTGCTTAGAGACTTGTTGCTCTTGTGGTTAGTGGTAACTGATTTAAATTTTTGGTTCTCACTGTGATATATTGTTTTATTACTGTTGCTTGCTTTTTCCCACAGGTACACTTGCACTTATAGCTGTTCATGTTGTTTGGTTGTGACTTGTTTAACTACATGCTCTTATGGTTCTTCCCTTTGGCACTTACTTTGGTTGTTCACAATGTGTGCTTTAATGTTTTGGCTACTCGCAATGTTTTTTGGCTATCTTGTTGTTATGATCAGTGACCTATGCACTTTGTAAAGCTCTCTCTTGGAAGTCGCTTTGGATAAAAGCGTCTGCTAAATGAATAAATGTAATGTAAATGTTAAACAACCAGCCAGCCAGACAAGACAGACAGGACAGACAGACAGACAGACATGCAGGCAGACATGTAGGTAGTCAGACATTACATATAGACAGGCAGACAGACAGACAGACAGACAGACAGACAGGTTGACAGGCAACCAGCCAGCCAGACAGACAGACAGTGCCAAGAAGTTCCAGTAAACATTCTGAAGACAACAATGTGTTTTAGACGCCCCCCCTCTGAGTCGCCCCCCT